>NC_092726.1:7576662-7676662 GCF_047496885.1 Scyliorhinus torazame
ATCTGCCGTCCTTATCCGGTCTGGCCGACATGTGACTCTAGACCCACACATCGATGAAACCTCGTCAAACACTTGGGTACATAGAACATACAGTGCAGAAGGAGGCCATTCGGCCCATCGAGTCTGCACCGACCCACTTAAGCCCTCGCTTCCACCCTATCCCCGTAACCCAATAGCCCCACCTGACCCTTTTTGGACACGAAGGGTAATTTATCTTGGCCAATCCACCTAACCTGCACGTCTTTGGACGTGGGAGGAAACCGGAGCACCCGGAGGAAACCCACGCACACACGGGGAGGACGTGCAGACTCCGCACAGACAGTGACCTAAGCCGGGAATCAAACCCGGGACCCTGAAGCTGTGAAGCAACTGTGCTAACCACTGTGCCGCCGTGCCACCAAGGAGCTGGTCCCTTGGCAGGTGCTGGGCAGCACCAGAGACAGACAGGCCTCCTCTGTGTGAGGCTGGCTGGGGAGAACCGCCGACTGGACAAGCTTGTTGCCCCAGCGGTGTTTCTGCGGGTGCTGGATGGGGTGGCTGCCATTTGGTTTATTGCATCCGCTGTCCGCTTAATCGAATCACATCCTCGGGAATGACACGTTCCCGAGAAGCAGCATCGGTGACATTGAGGACTTTTCTGTTAGTTGGAGACGGGAGTGCGGTGTCCTGTCCCGTGCCGTCTGCAAACAGAAACATTGACCAGGCCATCAGGCAGCCAATGGAAACAGGCCGGCACGTTTGCACCTGGAAGCACGATCTGCCGCCTCGGGCAGGTGTGGAGACACCAGCTTGAAGAGTGTTCTCCATTTCAGCAAAAAAAAGGTGTCCCGTCAGCTCGAGGTTTCAGTGTGGCACCATTTCACACCCCTTACTGCTGTGTCAACTTAAAGACCAGCGTTTAGACTGGAGGTCCCTGAGCCCCCCCGCCCCCCCCTCTCCCACCCCTGGGAAGGGTGAGGTGAGCTTTGCCTGTCAATCAGACAACAGTCTATATCTGTTTTGCTTTGGGGACCTCACATGGGGGGGGGGGGGGGGGTCACTGAAATTATTGGCTGCTGAATTTCAACATTACAACACTTCAAAGTTGTTGTTTGGCTGTGAGGGCTTGGGGACAGCCATGTACAAATATCAGTTATTTATTCATGCAGGGGTGGCGGGCCCAGCATTAATCGCCCATCCAGAATTGCCCCTTGAGAAGGTGGTGGTGTGGCGCTTTCTTGAATGGCTGGTCCGTGTGGTGTAGGTACACCCACAGTGCAGTTAGGGAGGGAGTTCCGGGATTTTGACTGGGCGACAGCGAAGGAACGGCCGATATATTTCCCAGTCAGGGGGGGCGAGGGGAACTTGCAGGTGGTGGGGTTCCCAGGTTTCTGATTCCCTTGTCCTTCGAGGGGTGAGGTGTCACCGGTTTGGAAGGTGCTGCCTGAGGAACCTTGGTGAGTTGCTGCAGTGCATCTTGTCGATGGTGCACACGCTGCCACGTGCGTCGGTGGTGGAGGGAGTGAATGTTTCCCAAGAAAGGTGTTCTTCTCTCTAACGTAACTGAGTGGCTGTCTCGGTCTCTTCAGAGGGTAGTTCAATAATAATCTTTTGAATAATAATCTTTTTAATAATAATCTTTGTTGTCACAAGTAGGCTTACATTAACACTGCAATGAAGTTACTGTGAAAATCCCCTAGTCGCCACACTCCGGCGCCTGTTCGGGGACACCAAGGGAGAATTCAGAATGTCCAATTCACCCAACAGCACGTCTTTCGAGACTTGTGGGAGGAAACCGGAGCACCCGGAGGAAACCCACGCAGACACGGGGAGAACGTGCAGACTCCGCACAGACAGTGACCTAAGCTGGGAATCGAACCTGGGATCGTGTGCGCCAGACCGAGGGGCGGCACGGTGGTACAGTGGTTAGCACTGCTGCCTCACGGCGCCGAGGACCCGGGTTCGATCCCAGCCCCGGGTCACTGTCCGTGTGTGGAGTTTGCACATTCTCCCCGTGTCTGCGTGGGTCTCACCCCCACAGCACAAAAAGATGTGCAGGCTAAGTGGATTGGCCGTGCTAAATTGCCCCTTCATTGGGATGATTAAAAATGTGTGCCAGAATGGGTACATTCAGAGGCAGCCACACTCTGTAATGCGCAGAAAACCATTGTCAGGGGAACAGGGTACAGCTATTCCTGAACAAAAGCAGGCACCCACACACGGTGGAATTGAACAGAGGGCTGAGGGCTACCGCAATTGAGGGCATCCACTGCAGGAAAAAGAAAAGGGGGTAAATATCCCACCCCCTACCCTGTCTGGGGACACAGATAGACGCAACTGCAAACGCAAACAGACAGGATGCAATTAAACATCTGGGCTGGAGTGTCACTTTGCTGCGGCTGGGAGGGAGGGAAGCAGACGGGGGGTGAGGAACGGCCTGGAAAACTTGCCTGTCACCCATCCCCTTCCTCCAACACCCCCCCCCCCCCCCCCCCCCACCGTGCGCTGCGTCTCCAACTTCGGGACAATTATTGAGCGAGTGGATTGCGGCTGTCGGATTGTGAATGGACAACTCCAGCAAGATGCCTGTCATTGGCAGCTGGGAGGGTGCTTACGATTCCATCGAGATCTTCCCACCCAGATAACACTTGTATAAATGTGCCTTTGCAGTTCACAAACACACACACACACACATGCATCCATCCAGCTAGATTCACACTTAAACTGGAGATAGAGACAGAGAGAGGCTCACTTGTCCCGATCCCCCTCTGCAGCGATGTTGCACAAGTCCGCTCTCTTTGCCTTGCTGGTGTCGGTACAGCTGGGAGCCCGGTCTGCTGGAGATGAAATAGCTCCACCTGTTGAGGACAAGAACGACTCTCTGGCATCCAGAAGAACGAGACTTACCGGCCAGAACTCAGGTAAATACAAGGTGCCTTTTCTGAATCTCTGTGTGAGTCTGTGTATTGCCCAGGATTCGAACCCCACTTCCCCCTCCTCCAGTTTGCAATTCCAGAATTAAAAATCGACCTGCCTCTCGAGTTAGTGTGCACGCTTTGAAACAGCAGGATTGGGGCATTGCCACCCCGGCATGCGTGTTGCTATTCTGCACACACATTTGTTACTGTTTCGGTAAAACAAACTGGCTACTTTCCGGCTGAAACTTGGATCCTCTGAATGCACATTCCGTGGATGTATCTATTTAGACGTTTTTTTGGAGAGAAAAAAAGGAACTTTTACCTGTGGCAGTATGGTGATGGGGTTTCAGTCAAGGCATGCCCTGTGTGGGTGGGTGTGGGGAGCAGAAGATAGGATGGGGGGGGGGGGGGGGTCTGCACAATGCCAAAGCTGGCACACAAACTGCAGCATTTTGTTCTCAAACCTTCTTATCCGCAGTACCCAGGGCGTGTGTGTGTGTGGTGTGTGCTCAGTTGCCAAGGGAAACCAGGGTGAATCACACCTCCAGTAAAAGGAATTGTTAAGTTTCATTTTAATGACCAAAAAAAAAAATGATCAAAGAACATGATGTGAAGTGCCGCCATTGTGGCAGAGACCAGCATCTCAATTCAGCACAACTTCAGGCTGTGCCTTGGAGGTGACCTTGACTCCCTGAAGACTGTGTCAGCGAAGGCATCTTGCTGTGGTTTCCCATTCCTGCATACTCTCGCCAAATCCTGGGGACAGAGTCAGATCTGCTCTGACCTTGGGTGGTCCTGCGTTGGGGTTTTGTGTTGGTAATCTTCAGTCTGGATCGAGGAATCTGCCAGAAGTCCCGGAACCAAATGATTTTGGAGTGTAGCCCCTGTGCGAAAGAGGCATGTTCCACTGCTGCATTGTTTGTGACACTCAATAGCTGCTTCCAATGCCATTGCCGCAGATACAGCTGTGGAGTTGTCTGAGAAACCACATCAAACATTCTTTTCAGCTGCAGCAGCCCCTCTGCATGAACGCCAGCTATTATCGGACGGAGCGCAGCCTGATGCACCAAGGGGCACCTCACCGTTTTATCCTTTTCCTTCCGCAATAATTCATTTTTAAATGTCGATTTAAGCTCTCCCTGGACACGATCCTTCACACGGGACCTGCCTTCCAAAAGTGCAGTTCCCAATACTGTACCGATGGTTCAGCAATCGGAGCCTGCATGTGTAACCTCAGCTGAAACGCCACACCGAGGGAGTGCAGTACTACCCGAGCAGTCAGATGTTGGACTGAGATCAGATGAGATGTATGTGGGGGGGGGGGGGGGGGGGGTGGCGGGCGGATTTTGCAAACAAACTCATGGCACTATTCGAAGGAGAGCAGGTGACTTCCACCTGGTGTTCTGGCCAATATTTATCCATCAAGCGATGGCTTGAAAAAAACCCCAGCTGAGTTACACATGTATCTCATTCACTCTTCATGGGAACTTGCTGGGTATAAATCGACTGCCGCACTTCCTGCATTGCAGGAGTGAGTGTACAGCATTTGAGGTCTGGTTGAAGTCCTAGACAGTCTTATCTCAATGCAAGTCCATCCAGGAATAGGACAGGGTTGAAGAATCTGCTTGCTGTCTTCGCAGGGCTCTATCGATGGAAATGTGAGTGAACAGCAAGTATTTTGAGGATGAGACAGGCGCCTTAAATACAATTCATGATCCATCAGTTTGCCCCTTGTGTGTTCTCTAATATTTACAGTGCTGTGGACAGCCCCCTCCCTCCAACTCTCAAATGACCGCAACAAGATGTCTTTTATAGAAGTACTTTTTTGTTTAAATTTAGAGTACCCAATTTATTTTTTCCGATTCAGGGGCAATTTAGCGTGGCCAATCCACCTACCCGGCACATCTTTAGGTTGTGGGGGCGAAACCCACGCAAACACGGAGAGAGTGTGCCAGCTCCACACGGACAGTGACCTGGGACCTCGGCGCCATGAGGCAGCAGTGCTAATAGAAGAAGTATTTTCACCCCTCGAGTGCCGTGACGCTCAAGAGCAGGGCGTTCTTGTAAATTGTTTATTTCTCAACACCCAAACGTATTCACAACACACACAGACAAGACACACACACATGCACAAGAAAGGGTGATTTCAAAAGAGGCAACATGCACTTAGCTTTTTTAAGACTTCCAAAAGTATTTTAAAATTTTTTTGTCAAGAGAGATGCCCCACAAATACCTGTATTTTCCAAGAATGGGACTGCGTACCCACGCCAGTAAAAACGCTGCAGTTTTACTCCGGAGTTTTACTCCAGCTGGGCCTCCGCGAGCGATTCTCTGGGCACCGGCTACGATTCTCGCGTGAACGGGGATCCAGCCCACAGTGTTTCTATTCTCACATCCAGACAAGCATTAACACACAAATAAATACATTTTCTACAAGTGATGTGTGATTTCTATCTGCCACACCAGAGCCATCACACTGGTAACGTATTCCTCCAAAGACTTCGTCCAAAGATGCACCCCAGGTAATTTGGAACAAATTTGGCAGCACGGTAGCACAATTGCTTCACAGCTCCAGGGTCCCGGGTTCGATTCCCGGCTTGGGTCACTGTCTGTGCGGAGTCTGCACATCCTCCCCGTGTGTGCGTGGGTTTCCTCCGGGTGCTCCGGTTTCCTCCCACAGTTCAAAGATGTGCCGGTTAGGTGGATTGGCCATGATAAATTGCCCTTAGTGTCCAAAATTGCCCTTAGTGTTGGGTGGGGTTACTGGGTTATGGGGATAGGGTGGAGGTGTTGACCTTGGGTAGGATGC
Source organism: Scyliorhinus torazame (assembly GCF_047496885.1). Lineage (NCBI taxonomy): Eukaryota > Metazoa > Chordata > Chondrichthyes > Carcharhiniformes > Scyliorhinidae > Scyliorhinus > Scyliorhinus torazame. The sequence goes on from NC_092726.1 coordinate 7,582,369, forward strand.
TCTTTCCAAGAGCCGGTGCAGACTCGAAGGGCCGAATGGCCTCCTTCTGCACTGTAAATTCTATGATAATCTATGAAAATTGGGATTGGGCCAATAGAATTGAAGCTGCTATCATATTGCCAAACATTCAGTGTGGTGCAAGATGAAAGAGGTTATTTCAACAATACAGATCCATTAGTTCGTAATCCTATGATCTTTTGTTGCCATATTCCTAATCAAATCTCAAGACATTTGCTGCTGGTGAGTATCGTTGCCAATGCTCCAAGATTATCCTGATTCCAGGAACTGGAATGGCGATGAATTTCCCGGCTGCTGCTGTGAGCACCCCGGGGACGTTGTTGACAACAGCCTTCGGGAGATTCATCCTCAATTCCTGAAGAGCGCCAGGGGGAATGCTGGAGGGTTAGTTGCCCTGACTGAGGTACCTTTCCCCCGCGTTAACTTTCAGTTTCCTCTCCCCACCAGCCGAGATCATCCGATGCCTGAACAACGCACTCCACGTGGGCTGCGGGGCCTTTGCGTGTCTGGAGAACTCAACCTGCGACACGAACGGGATGTACGGTATCTGCAGGTCCTTCCTGTACAGTGCTGCAAAGTTCGACACTCAGGTAAGGGGCTTCACCCACGTGGGGACGAGGCTGCTTCTCTGGGGCACGATCGTCACTGGCCGAGTAATTCAGATGCAGGTTTGAATCCCACCCCGGCAGCTGGCGGGATTTACATTCAATTCGTAAACCTGGAATAAAAAGTCAGTCTCCGTTACGGTGGCCAGCAAACCATTGTTGATTGTTGTAAAAACCCATCTGGTTCACTCATGTCCTTCAGAGGAGGAAATCTGCCGTCCTTACCGGCCTGGCCTACACGGGACTCCAGACCCACAGCAAATGTTGTGGGCCAGGGTTTAGAGAACACCAAAGTATATCATGTAGTTCACCTGACCCACAACGGTTTATAGTTTTGGTTACGGGGAGCACACGGGGATGCCTTTCAGCGGTTAGTCAACAGAGGGCTTAAGCAGTTCTAATCAAAAACAAAGTTTATTCTCTACAAATTCAATTAACACTTCTATAAACACACACAGTAAGCTTATCAACTACTAACATAAATACCCCACACAGCTACAGTTCTCTGTGTATATATAAATCTTAATAACTTCCCTTTCAACTGTTTCAATTTGATAACAACATCCACTAAACCAGGAAAACCCTTTTACCCAAAACAGTAGGTTTCAGTTCTTTCCAGAAAACAGTTATCACTTTTAAATTATCAAGTGTTCTGGACATCTTTTAACATACAGAGAGAGAGAGAGAGAAGAGAAACCTTCTTTGCCAGAATCCAGCTTCCAACTGTGTAAACCGAAACTAAAACCCAGAGCCACAGCCCAGCTCCACCCACACAATGACATCACTGAAGCCATTTGATGAGCACACACATTTCTTAAAGGGACACTCCCCTGACACAATGGACAGCAATCTGTCCCGCCGCTCAGTTAAGGTGCAATTCAGGTTGTGCTACAAACAAATGCTGACCCAGCCAGAGGCTCCCTCATCCCACAAAATTACAAAAGAAAATTGCAAGTCCTTCTTGCTTTCATACCCGAGCCATTTGCGCATCTCTGGGTCGAGTGCAGACAGGAAGATCCATCATGTGGGACTTGCAACTCACCAATGGGAGGAAGATTTCAGTGGGTTCCATTGGGAGTCTGATGTTGGCTCCTTGATTCTCCTCTCCGCTGAGCTCCCAGGCTGTGAGCGCAAAGCCCCATCCTTCCTTCTGTCAACAGTGCTTTCGCACCCAAACGTAAGTTAGAGGGAAGTTTACATAGAGAACACAGTGCAGAAAAAGGCCATTCAGCCCATCGAGTCTGCACCGACCCACTTAAGCCCTCACTTCCACCCGATGCCCGTAACCCAATAACCCCTCCTAACCTCTTTGGACACTAAGGGTAATTTAGGATCGCCAGTCCACCTAACCCGCACATCTTTGGACTGTGGGAGGAAACCGGAGCACCCGGAGGAAACCCACGCAGACACGGGGAGGACGTGCAGACTCCGCACAGACAGTGACCCAAGCCGGGAATCGAACCTGGCGCTGTGAAGCTACAATGCTAGTCTCTGTGCTATCCTTTTAATGAACTCTGTTCAGCTCCAACCAATTCCTGTTGTGTAAATGAAACTGCTGGGGTGATAGGGTGTCTCAGGATTGTGTCCGAGATCCCTTGCACCTTGGACCTCTGTCAGGAAACCAAGCCATTTCTGAAGGCCAGTAGCCGAGGTGGCTATTGTAACCAGGGAGAGGAGCAATCGGAGAAACGTCAAGAAAGGGAGACTCTTTCATGTAATACCTCTGGTGACCACCAGGTGTCCTCCAGCCAGTGAGATGCCTTTGAAATGAGGTCACTGGAATGGTTACACCTTGCTGGGCTGGGCTGGCCTGGACCTGCGTAGCCCAGGCAAGGACACTGGCAATGCTCTGGAAACAGTCCGCCTTCTGATTCAACGTGCCACCAAAGGTGAAGGAAAATAAGATGACGAGGAGGAGACTGCCCTTGCACAGCTTCGCTCTAATGCCAGTCTTTTGGAGCCTGTCTGATCAAACGCAGTCTGTCCCAGAACAGTTAGTTAGCTTTACCTTTTAATGGTTTGTGCTGCTGGGTAATTAAATGTACAGTTTTCAGAGGGGCTGGTTTAGCACAGGGCTAAATCGCTGGCTTTGAAAGCAGACCCAGGCAGGCCAGCAGCACGGTTCAATTCCCGTGCCAGCCTCCCCGAACAGGTGCCGGAATGGGGCGACTAGGGGCTTTTCACCGTCACTTCATTTGAAGCCGACTTGTGACAATAAGCGATTTTCATTTTCATTTTCATTTCATTGTCTGACCAGCGAGTCACGATGTGGGCAGTGGTGATGGCCAGGACTGCACTTGTTGAAGATCACGACCGATTGACCTGCAAATGTTTCTGAGTTTAGTTAGATCTCCTAACCATAGCAGGAAGGGAAACATGGGCGAAACCTCAAGTCAAAAATTACAGCGTGACTCGAAACTGCAAAGTATGAAATAAGATTGTTACCCTGACCAATGATCCCTGCTAGACCACTAGAACATCATGTTGGATGCAATGGTCTTGCCAAGAATTCTTTGGTCTTTGTGATGCCTTCTTCATTTTCATATTAAGCCTTGATGTTGGTTAAAGAGTAAACATCCCAGGTGTCATGATGAATGCAGGGATTTCAGATAGATATTGTAGTATATGTATTTGCTGCCGCAATGGTTAAAAGCCTCATTAGTATGTGTATGTATCTACTGCAATCAGGGTGTTAAAACATTCTGGTTTAAAAGACAGGCAGACACTGTGGCTCCAGAAGGGATAACTAAAGCATTGTAAACATGAGATCACCATTCATTCCAACCATGGAAAGTAATTACCTGAATAGGGCGAATGGAATTTTGTTTTATATAAAGAAGGTTCACTGGGGTTCAGATAATTAAGGGGTTGTGGTTAGATTTAGTAAGATAATCATCACCCAATTAGTGGGATAGAGATGATGAGGTTAATGGGAGAAGCCCGGGGCTGAAGCAGCCAGGTGTTGAGTTTCAGTTTAGATTTTGCTGTGAACAGAACAGGAGATTTGTGCCAAATGCTGGCAGGTTAAACAGTAGTTTGACACAGGCAAGAATCTACAGGCTGTTTCCTGAATGATCTCTCTCAAAGCGGTTTCTCCAAGGCATCAAGTATTCCTGTGTTTGCTCACTGTATTTAAAATGGATTTTGACCTGAGATGAGTTTTGCCTGATTGGAGATAAAAAGCTAGCAGTTAGGAGTTAAAGTGTTTTGTTTTATTGCTAAGTTTTGTTTAACTTGTCATTATAAGCTACTTCTTGTGCAATGTTAAGGTTAGTTTAATACTGTGTTAGTAATAAACTTTGTTTTAATGCACCATGTCCCTATTTGTGCATGGAATCACTCCTGATGCAAAGCATCCTTTCCTGACAGTCTTCCAAATTAAAATAAAACATTGGGGTTTTTGTCCGGTACCCGAGCAACTGTTAGGGTCTGGTCTGGGATCCTAATGTTGTAGACCTGCTGATGCGCCTGGATACGAAACTGACGCTGTTTCAATGATGTCTTACATCGTATTACATCAAATTGCATCGTACTTGTAGCACACAAAGAAAACCACTTGGCCTGAATAGTTGGCCTTTATATCAATGCTTTTGTTTTAGCCTCTTCCCAGTCTCCCTTATCTCAGCCCATACACCGAACCTTCCGTTCCAACTTCCCCTTAAATACATCCGCACTCATCACCCCGCCCACTCGCCGTGGGGGCGAGTTCCACATCCTCACCGCACTCTCTCTGGGCAGAGGGGACTTTCCACAACTTCCCAGTTGGATTTATTGGTGACTGCTGAATATTGGGTGACCCCCCCCCCCCCCCCCCGGCCTCTGCACAGTCAGAAACGCTTTTCTCTCGCGCCGAACCTCATCGTAACATAGAACATAGAAAATACAGCACAGAACAGGCCCTTCGGCCCACGATGCTGTGCCGAGATTTTGTCCTAGATTCAGAACAAATTAATCTACACCCCATCATTCTACCGCAATCCTGTCCCTATCCAATAGCCGCTTGAAGGTCCCGGGTGTGGAATTCGCAAGACGGTGGCGAAAACCAGCTGTGGGTGCTCCATCGTTGGATCGGGAGGTCGACAATTTCACGGGCTCTCAAGGGAGATGGAGAGTGGGAGAGAGGGTAAACCTGAAGCTTCGCATTCGGCAAGATCATGTTGAACGGCAGACCATGCTTGACAGGCCACACAGTCTATTGTTGCTGCTACTTCTTATGTCCCAACATTCTTATCCACGTTTTCAACATTCAACCCCCCAAACTAAATTGAACAGAAACACACAACAGAAATAAAGGGCCATTCGGCCCCTCTGTGCCCCTTTTTGCCCAGCTTGCCCCACTTGCTTGCTCTTGCCCCATAGCTCTGCGGGTGTTTCCTCCTACGTGTCGAATTCCCGCGAGAAGGTTCCCGCGAGCCATGCCACCCAGATCACAGCAACCCCCGCCTGCCTGGAGAAAAAGTATTTTCTTCATCAAAACCTTCTGCTGACCATCTCAAAACTCAACACAGGATTTCACCTGGAGCCCACGCGGGTTTCATCGGCAGCCCCTCCCAGCTCAAGCAGGTGGCATTTTGTCAGTCCTCTGAGCGACCTCGAGGTGTTCTGCAGGGTGCCTGGAGGGAAAAACACAATCACGCACAGCACCTTTGCCAGGGTGAAGCCTCAGGTACTCGGAGTCACCTTGCGTAGACAACAAGGCGAGGAATGCTCCAGTGAATGGCGAGTGATCTGAAGATCGAGGTTCTGAGGCACACCTTGGCTGAAAGTTAGTCAGCTGAGAATGGGAGAAAGTAGAAACCAGTTGAGTAGCCAGAGGGGAAATTTCTTCACACAGAGGGTGGTGAGCATTTGGAACGAGCTGCCAGAGGCAGTGGTAGAGGCGAGTTCAATTTTGTCCTTTAAAAAGCAGTTAGACAGTTACATGGGCAGGGTAGGTCTAGAGGGATAAATGCAGGCAAGTGGGACTAGCTCAGTGATAGAAACGGGGCGGCATGGACCAGCTGGGCCGAAGGGCCTGTTTCCATGCTGCTAACATCTATGACTCTCTAACATGCAGGCTAATTGCTAAGTAGTCACAAGATTGGTAGTTAATGTAATGGAATCTTAAGCACCCGCATGCAACAATGAGCCAGAGGGCGGATCTGGAGGAGATTAGGGTAACACTTCCCCAAGCATTCTCTGATCTTGGGAGTAGCCTTTGGAGAAAGACATTGAAGCACTCAAAGATCTTTCCATTGAGACCTTAGAGATTCATCGGGACGCTGACCGTTTTCATTTTTTATTCATGGGATGGAGACATTGGCAAAAGTCAATATCTGCTGTCCATTGAGAAGGCAGCGGGCCTCCTCATCCAAATGCTGACGTCCATCGTCATGGTTTCCCCGACACCTGTGTGCCTCGCTCGGCCGTTTCAGAGTGGGGGGGGGGGTTCAGAGTCACCCACGTTGCTGTGGGTCTGGAGTCACGTGTAGGCCAGACCGGGTAAGGAGGGCAGATTTCCCTCCCTGAAGGACGTGAGTGAACCAGATTTTTTTTGTTTGCAACAAAGCGTTACCGTTACCGAGACTCAGCTAGACATTCCAGATTTATTAATTGAATTTAAATTCTAACCGGCCTCCATGGTCAGATTTGAACTCACTTCCCCAGATTGTTCGACCAGGCCCCGTGGACAACTGACTGCGCTGCCTCGCCTGTCAACCTTCAGCCCGTGGTGAACGATGGAAAACCAGCAGCATGGAAGGGAACCAAAACTGCATCCAGGAAGCTCAAGGTCAAGGTGGGACCGAGAGAAAGAGCCACCTAAATATGGACTTCTGTCTGCTCTGTCCTGCACTTGTATCTATCAGTGTGTCTACTTTTCTCAGGTTAGCATTAACTCGTGGCAGGACAAGCAGGGAGAAGATGTCAAAAATGTACAAGGAGAGCAATGGTTTTGTGAACGAGACCATGATGATAGAATCACAGAATTTACAGTGCAAAAAGAGGCCATTCGGCCCATTGAGTCTGCACCGGCCCTTGGAAAGAGCACCCTACTTAAGCCCACGCCACCACCCCATCCTCGTAACACAGTAGCCCCACCTAACCTTATTAGACACTAAGGGCAATTTATCATTGGCCAGTCCACCTAACCTGCACATCTTTGGACTGTGGGAGGAAACCGGAGCACCCGGAGGAAACCCACGCACACACGGGGAGGACGTGCAGGCTCCGCACAGACAGCGACCCAAGCCGGGAATCGAACCTGGGACCCTGGCGCTGTGGAGCAACAGTGCTAATCATGACATTAATGGAGTGATGCAACAGCCAGATGACCATAAGCCTCCAAGAAAACTAGAAGCAGAATAGTCGGTGCCCCTCCCGAAGTCTTTGAAATTAGTGATAAGAAGTTTGAAGGTAAACCGTACTGACTACCAGGTCTGTCAAAGGGATGGTCAGCATAAGAATATAAGAGGTAGGAGCAGGAGTAGGCCATCGAGCCTGCTCCACCATTCAATGAGATCATGGCTGATCTTTTGTGAACTCAGCTCCACTTACTCGCCCACTCACCTTAATTCCTTATTGCTCAAAAATCTATCTATCTTTGCCTTGAGACTGGTTGAGGTCAAGGAAGGGAGGAACCTGGGACATTGACATTGCTGAAGCTTTTGATTTGAACGCTCTCGGGCAAGATCTTTTTTTGCGGTTGTTTCCAATACACAGTAGACGCACAGACCATGTTTCCGGACTGACGAGTATTTCCACACTACAGGGAAAAGCCTTCGTCAAGGACAGTTTGAAGTGCATCGTTAACGGGATCACTTCCAAAGCTTTCTTCACCATCCGCCGGTGCTCTGCTTTTCAAAAGATGATCGCGGACATCCAGGAGGAGTGTTACAGGAAACTGAACATCTGCACCATGGCGAGACACAACACTGCCGCTATAACAGAGGTCATTCAGCTCCCTGCCTACTTCAAAAACAGGTACGGTGTTGCAAATACCATCCATGGATAAACCTCTTCCAACATTCGGGATCCAGTGTGTGTGTGTGGGTGATTTGGGAAATGAGTTGTGGTAACTCGCGGGGGGGGACGGGGGGGACGAGTGACGTTGGGCCGGTGGTTCCCAGGGCTCCCACCACAAGGGGTCTAGCTTTGATGTAGACTAATCAATCGAGATCGATCAATAACCCCATTATCAATAGATCGTCAGCATGGTGACGATTATCCCTTGTTCCTTTGCTGTGAGGCATGACACCTCGAAATATCTGTCCCACTTTAATTGAAGCGCCTCTGCAAGTCTTCCGTGCATCGCAAGGCCAAATTAAATCATCATGACCATTGGCTGATTCATGTCGGAGTTCCAGTGATGATCCTCCAGACACTCAATATTTTTTAATAGGGCAGCACGGTAGCCTTGTGGATAGCACAAGTGCTTCACAGCTCCAGGGTCCCGAGTTCGATTCCCGGCTTGGGTCACTGTCTGTGCGGAGTCTGCACGTTCTCCCCGTGTGTGCGTGGGTGTCTCCGGGTGCTCCGGTTTCCTCCCGCAGTCCAGAGACGTGCAGGTTAGGTGGATTGGCCGTGCTGCTAAATTGCCCCTTCGTGTCCAAAATTGCCCTTAGTGTTGGGTGTGGTTACTGGGTTATGGGGATAGGGTGGAGGTGTGGGGCTTGGGTAGAGTGCCCTTTCCAAGAGCCGGTGCAGACTCGATGGGCCGAATGGCCTCCTTCTGCACCGTAAATTCTATGATTCTGTGATGACCCATGCAAACTCCACACGGACAGTGACCCAGAGCCGGGATCGAACCTGGGACCTCGGCGCTGTGAGGCAGCGGAGCTAACCCACTGCGCCACCGTGCTGCCCCATAGCAACTAATATTAATGGATTCTCTAAGCAGCCAACTAATCGTCACGTGAACTTCCCTTCCATACCCGCCAATAAACATTGGTCAACGCTGAACGATATGCCTTCATTGAGGGTCCTCGGTGATAATTGTTGGTTTTGAATTGCCATGTCAAGGTGAGCTCCAATGACACTTGTCTCTGCAAATCCTGTCTTACCTCCAGGTATTACAACAAGCTGCTCAGGAGTCTTCTGGGGTGTGACGAGGAGACAGTGAACAGCATCCGAGAGAATATGATGGTGGGCTTGGGCACCCACTTCTCCAGCTTCGTCCACCTGCTGCAGAGCGATCACTGTTTGCCCTGGCCGCCCAGGGCCAGCTCCGACAGCCGCTCGCCCAGCCAGCACCACAAACTGCACGCCTTCCTTCAGAACCTGGGCGGCAACGAGGCAGCCGGCCGCCCCGGCCCGAAGCTGGGGTCAGGCGAGGATGAGTGACGGCGGCGGGCGGGAAGGGGGCCTGGGCCTGTCTGCAGAACCCAAGGTGTCCCCAGTGTCATCCCTCAAACTGGTAACTGTCCATATCATAGCAGCTTACAGCGAGCAAGTGCCAAATCCGACCACGTGATGGGCGTCGAGGCGCAGCTAGCTCTCTAAGAGAGTGACCACGAGTCAGAGCATCAGCTTTCTCCACCCGCCCCCCCCCCCACCCACCCCCCCTCTGAGGGAACACCAGCCAAATACAAGTCAGCTTGAGTCCAGTCCCCCTCAAAGAGCAAAGGCCACATTTCCAAATGCCGCAAACCAACCCCTCTCCCAGCTTTTCCACCAGGTAACGTTAGCCTTCTGTCCGGAGCAGATGGGAGATGTTAGTCCGGAGCCGGCCGTGGGCAGATGGATTAGGAACTGATGAATGAATGCCTGTGCTTGAACAGCGGGCACAGGGGGGATGTTGCGGAGAGGGGGTGAAGCACTCCGTCCCCAGCAGCATGTCGGACCTGGTATTGGGGTCAGCACTATTCAGAGGAAGCTCTTTGGGGAGTCCGTTCCTCCCCATCAGGTGGGCAGGTGATTTAATCCCACAATCCAAGGAGATACAGTCACACCCGTTATCACTCACATTCCCCCATTCGCCAAGACATGGCAAGCTTTCATCAGGGGCTGGGTAGCACACTCTGATAGAACATTGTCTTTTTATCTTGGGGGGGGGGAAGAGAAGCGGCTTTGTTCATGCTAACGGATAGAAATCGTCCCTCTCTGCTCACTGCCTTGATCCAATGTCAGGCATGGAAGGAGGCACATGATGGCTGGATGGGTCCAGGTGAGAGAGAGCCCAAGAGCTCAAATTGCCCAGTTTCCCCTGATCAAGAACGTGACATTATCCAATTCCCCCTGGGAAAACGACGAGGGAATCTCCATGGAATACCCCGTCAGACAGAGGATTCCAGATCACAGGAATTCGCCGCCCCGAAAAGGTGTCAACTCTCGCCAGGCGTGTGTCCAAACCCCTAACGATCCCTGACTCGGTGAGAAGAAGGCTGGTGTGGCCCAGTTACATTGGCTTTGCAGCTGGAGGTTGCAATCCCATCTCCAGCACCTTGATGTACAGGAACAGCCAAGGTCACCCTTCACAACAAAACCGTTCTTCGTTTCCAATGACACACCCAACATTTTACACCTCTTCTTTCCACCATATGGGTCCAATCCAGATGTAATTCAGGTGATAGGGAAGGCAAAGAAACAGCGGGGACTACCATCCTCAAAGAGGGATTGTCCATGTGAATCTGGACAGGCCCATATCTTAGTGATTGACGTCTCGGTGATCGTCAGTGCACCACCAGAACAGTGCAGCGTCTATAAATGTATCACCACAGTTGGGGAGAACCGCAGGAGAGGATAGGTGGCGGTTGCAATCATCTCTGCAGCCAAGAGTTCACAGACGGCGAGAACAAACTAGTCACTGAAGAAAATAAAAGTTGTACGCACTTATTATCGGAAGGAGATTGTTAAACTAAAAAGAGTGAAGAGATTTACGAGGTGCTACCAGGACTTGATGGGCTGAGTTATAAGGAGAGGCTGGATAGACTGGGACTTTTTTCCCTGGAGCTTAGGAGGCTGAGGGGTGATCTTACAGAGGTCTGTAAAATAATGAGGAGCATCGATAAGGTAGATAATCAACATCTTTTCCCAAAGGTAGGAGTCCAGAACTAGAGGGCATAGGTTTAAGGCAAGAGGGGAGAGATACAAAAGAGACCAGAGGGGAAATCCTTCACACAGAGGGCAGTGAGCATCTGGAATGAGCTGCCAGAGGCTGTGGTAGAGGCGGGTACAATTTTGTCCTTTGTCCTGTTGCAAAACACTTTGTTGCAGAAGGCTGTGGAGGCCAATTCACTGAGTGTCTTTAAGACAGAGATAGATAGGTTCTAGATCAATAAGGGGATCAGGGGTTATGGGGAGAAGGCAGGAGAATGGGGATGAGAAAAATATCAGCCATGATTGAATGGCGGAGCAGACTCGATGGGCCGAGTGGCCTAATTCTGCTCCGATATCTTATGGTCTAAAAAACAGTTAGACAGTTACATGGGCAGGGTGGGTGTAGAGGGATATGGGCCAAATGTGGGCAAGTGGGACTCGCTCTGTGATAGAAACCGGGTGGCATGGACAAGCTGGGCCGAAGGGCCTGTTTCCATGCTGCTAACATCTACGACTCTATCTATCGAGCTCATTCTAACCCGAGCACGATGTTCTTCCAACACCACAGCAAAGACATCATATCAACGCTTTTCTTCGGATTATCCCCCATCGCCCAGGCCGAGAGGTGGGTGAGGTGTGAGCTTTCCGCTGGGGCTGTGCGAATGGGGTTCATCACCAGGCAGCTGGGGACATTTAGAAGGGTCACCTTACAAAGTCGTGGCAGAGATGCAGCCTCTTGGGGATCTTGCTTCACAAGGGTCTGGTCATTGACGGGAGCGTTGGGGATATCCAGGAGTGTTAATGGGTCCTCGCCCTTGCCCTCTAACCACCCTGCCATGATGCGGAGATGCCGGCGTTGGGACTGAGGTGGGCACAGTAAGAAGTCTTACAACACCAGGTTAAAGTCCAACAGGTTTGTTTTGGAATCACAAGCTTTCAGATCGAGTCGCCTGATGAAGGAGCTCCACTCTAATAGCTAGTGATTCCAAACAAACCTGTTGGACTTTAACCTGGTGTAAGACTTCCTGCCGTGAGTAATTCCCCTTGTCTGCAAACTGCGGGCCACAAGGTGCAAGACAGAGAGAGAAGTGACGGTTAAACGGGGAAGAAAAGTGCTAAAATATAGTCGACCTTTTGAGTTTGTTCTGCTATTGAGTGACTTGATGCCTGATCTGTGATCTCACTCCATATCCCGGCCTTCCCGTGAAATCCATTTATACCTTGGGGTCATGTTGGAAATCTCCGCATCTCCCATTTATAGTTTGCACCTGATCTGGCAAGTTCCAAATCTTTGACAAAAAAGTCCTTCCTAATTTCACTCTCAAAAGTCAAATCTTTCGACGACAACCTCTCGTCCTCGACTCCCCGACCAGCAGAGGCAGTTTCCCACCCCCTCCACCCAATCGCTGCCCCCGTTACCGGAGAACTTCGAGCAAATGGCACTGCAGAAAATAGAAGGTGAGTTTGTGTGACCTCTCCTCACAACGCGACCCTTGGCAAGTACAGGTGGCTTTCCATTCAAACCGGCTGCACACCCTCCTGAGCCTCGCACCCCCCCTCCCACAACCCAAAAGAGACATGCGGGGTCGGTGGACTGGCCTCGCTAAATTGCCCCCCGTAATTGGAAAAATTGAAAAAGAAATACTGTGAACCCCACCCACCCGCCCTCGTCCAATCAGCTTGCGGCTGTTTGTGGGATCATACTGTGCCAAGAGTGGCCAACCCGACAACCGCCCGCTGTGTTTCAGACACGACCCATCAAGCACGAAGCACCTTGGGCTTTTGAACAAGACACAGTCAGGCGCTTGATCAATGCAAGGGTCTGCTGCTTGCTAACGTTTCGCAGCGTCCGACAGAAAAGCACATCCCACCCCCCCAACCCTCCAAATCAATGACCACGGTGAAATCTATGGATGGCTCCGAGCTCACCGAGGCACACCAACTTGTCAGGTGGAGGCCAAAGATATTTCTCAAATATTCGGTGTTATTTATTTTCATTCCCTGACATTGTCTGTATTTTCCTGCCTGCACTCCCGATGCGTCAGCTGCACCATTTCTTGCTGTGGGTCCGTGTTTGCACTCGAGGCTTCCTGAGTGTTGTCCGTTTTGTAACTCCATGTTTGCAACCTCAGCATTGAAGTTATAATTACATTCATAAATATGGCGAATAAATTTGTGCTGGCTTATCACATCCTCTCATATCAGCCTCTGATTCAATTCATTTCTGCACTCGGAGTGTGCAAGTTTGCACTTCTGAAACTAACATCCGTTTGGCCGCACAACAGTTTCCCAAACACACACTGATGGACACACAGTGGGACCAATCAACATACACAACACCGCAGCCAATCACCAGTGAGAGCACACGCACGATAAAGACAGGGGACATCAGCGTTCCCGCTCATTCGAGCTGCAGCTTCCTAGTAGGACAGAGCTCACAGCCTGCAGCACAGACATTCACCATGTGCTGAGTGCATAGACTGGTTAGGACAAGGCAAAGGTATTTAGTTCAATCTAATATCGTGTTAACCCACAGTGAGAGTATGTTAAACAGTTAATGATTCAATAAAATAGTGTTGCACTATTTCAAGTGTTGGTGACCTGTATGTGTTCCACGGATCCAGAGCACCCAACGCAACAAGACAGAGAGAGCAGAGATTAGGGGGAGATGGAGAGAGCGGAGATTAGGGTGAGACAGAGAGAGCGGAGATTGTGGGGAGACGGAGAGAGAGCGGAGATTGTGGGGAGACGGAGAGAGCGGAGATTAGGGGGAGATGGAGAGAGCGGAGATTAGGGGGAGATGGAGAGAGCGGAGATTAGGGGGAGACGGAGAGAGCGGAGATTGTGGGGAGACGGAGGGAGCGGAGATTGTGGGGAGACGGAGAGAGAGCGGAGATTGTGGGGAGACGGAGAGAGAGCGGAGATTGTGGGGAGACGGAGAGAGCGGAGATTGTGGGGAAACAGAGAGAGTGGAGATTGTGGAGAGACGGAGATTGTGGAGAGACGGAGAGAGCGGAGATTGTGGAGAGACGGAGAGAGCGGAGATTGTGGGGAGACGGAGAGAGCGGAGATTGTGGGGAGACGGAGAGAGCGGAGATTGTGGAGAGACGGAGAGAGTGGAAATTGTGGTGAGAGCGGAGATTCTGGAGAGACGGAGAGAGCGGAGATTGTGGGGAGACGGAGAGAGCGGAGATTCTGGAGAGATGGAGAGAGCATAGATTGTGGGGAGACAGAGAGAGCGGAGATTCTGGAGAGACGGAGAGAGCGTAGATTGTGGGGAGACAGAGAGAGCGGAGATTGTGGAGAGACGGAGAGAGCATAGATTGTGGGGAGACAGAGAGAGCGGAGATTGTGGAGAGACGGAGAGAGCGTAGATTGTGGGGAGACAGAGAGAGCGGAGATTGTGGAGAGACGGAGAGAGCGGAGATTGTGGGGAGATGGAGAGAGTGGAGATTGTGGAGAGACAGAGAGAGCGGAGATTGTGGGGAGAAGGAGAGAGCGGAGATTGTGGGGAGACAGAGAGAGCGGAGATTGTGGGGAGTCAGAGAGAGCAGAGATTGTGGAGAGACAGAGAGAGCGGAGATTGTGGGGAGACATGGAGAGCGGAGATTGTGTGAAGACAGAGAGAGGGGAGATTGTGGGGAGACGGAGAGACCGGAGATTGTGGAGAGACGGAGAGAGCGGAGATTGTGGGGAGACAGAGAGAGCGGAGATTGTGGAGAGACGGAGAGAGTGGAAATTGTGGAGAGAGCGGAGATTCTGGAGAGACGGAGAGAGCGGAGATTGTGGGGAGAAGGAGAGAGCGGAGATTCTGGAGAGATGGAGAGAGCGGAGATTGTGGGGAGACGGAGAGAGCGGAGATTGTGGGGAGACAGAGAGAGCGGAGATTGTGGAGAGACGGAGAGAGCATAGATTGTGGGGAGACAGAGAGAGCGGAGATTGTGGAGAGACGGAGAGAGCATAGATTGTGGGGAGACAGAGAGAGCGGAGATTGTGGAGAGACGGAGAGAGCGTAGATTGTGGGGAGACAGAGAGAGCGGAGATTGTGGAGAGACGGAGAGAGCATAGATTGTGGGGAGACAGAGAGAGCGGAGATTGTGGAGAGACGGAGAGAGCGTAGATTGTGGGGAGACAGAGAGAGCGGAGATTGTGGAGAGACGGAGAGAGCGGAGATTGTGGGGAGATGGAGAGAGTGGAGATTGTGGAGAGACAGAGAGAGCGGAGATTGTGGGGAGAAGGAGAGAGCGGAGATTGTGGGGAGACAGAGAGAGCGGAGATTGTGGGGAGTCAGAGAGAGCAGAGATTGTGGAGAGACAGAGAGAGCGGAGATTGTGGGGAGACATGGAGAGCGGAGATTGTGTGAAGACAGAGAGAGGGGAGATTGTGGGGAGACGGAGAGACCGGAGATTGTGGAGAGACGGAGAGAGCGGAGATTGTGGGGAGACAGAGAGAGCGGAGATTGTGGAGAGACGGAGAGAGTGGAAATTGTGGAGAGAGCGGAGATTCTGGAGAGACGGAGAGAGCGGAGATTGTGGGGAGAAGGAGAGAGCGGAGATTCTGGAGAGATGGAGAGAGCATAGATTGTGGGGGGACAGAGAGAGCGGAGATTGTGGAGAGACGGAGAGAGCATAGATTGTGGGGAGACAGAGAGAGCGGAGATTGTGGAGAGACGGAGAGAGCATAGATTGTGGGGAGACAGAGAGAGCGGAGATTGTGGAGAGACGGAGAGAGCGTAGATTGTGGGGAGACAGAGAGAGTGGAGATTGTGGAGAGACGGAGATTGTGGAGAGACGGAGATTGTGGAGAGACGGAGAGAGCGTAGATTGTGGAGAGACGGAGAGAGTGGAAATTGTGGAGAGAGCGGAGATTGTGGAGAGACGGAGAGAGCGGAGATTGTGGGGAGATGGAGAGAGTGGAGATTGTGGAGAGACAGAGAGAGCGGAGATTGTGGGGAGAAGGAGAGAGCGGAGATTAGGGGGAGACGGAGAGAGCGGAGATTAGGGGGAGACGGAGAGAGCGGAGATTGTGGGGAGACGGAGGGAGCGGAGATTGTGGGGAGACGGAGAGAGCGGAGATTGTGGAGAGACGGAGATTGTGGAGAGACGGAGAGAGCGGAGATTGTGGAGAGACGGAGAGAGTGGAAATTGTGGAGAGAGCGGAGATTCTGGAGAGACGGAGAGAGCGGAGATTGTGGGGAGACGGAGAGAGTGGCGATTGTGGAGAGACAGAGAGAGCGGAGATTGTGGGGAGACGGAGAGAGCGGAGATTGTGGGGAGACAGAGAGAGCGGAGATTGTGGGGAGTAAGAGAGAGCAGAGATTGTGGAGAGACAGAGAGAGCAGAGATTGTGGGGAGACGGAGAGAGCGGAGATTGTTGGGAGTCGGAGAGAGCGGAGATTGTGGGGAGACAGATAGAGCGGAGATTGTGGAGAGAGCGGAGATTGTGGAGAGACGGAGAGAACGGAGATTGTGGGGAGACAGAGAGAGCGGAGATTGTGGGGAGGCGGAGATTGTGGGGAAACGGAGAGAGCGGAGAATGTGGAGAGAGCGGAGATTGTGGGGAGACAGAGAAAGCGGAGATTGTGGGGAGACAGAGAGAGCGGAAATTGTGGAGAGACGGAGAGAGCGGAGAATGTGGAGAGAGCGGAGATTGTGGGGAGACAGAGAGAGCGGAGATTGTGGGGAGACAGAGAGAGCGGAGATTGTGGAGAGAGCGCAGATTGTGGGGAGACGGAGAGAGCGGAGATTGTGGAAAGAGCGGAGATTGTTGTGAGACGGAGAGAGCGGAGATTAGGGGGAGATGGAGAGAGCGGAGATTAGGGGAGACGGAGAGAGCGGAGATTGTGGGGAGACGGAGGGAGCGGAGATTGTGGGGAGACGGAGAGAGAGCGGAGATTGTGGGGAGACGGAGAGAGAGCGGAGATTGTGGGGAGACGGAGAGAGCGGAGATTGTGGGGAATCAGAGAGAGTGGAGATTGTGGAGAGACGGAGATTGTGGAGAGACGGAGAGAGCGGAGATTGTGGAGAGACGGAGAGAGCGGAGATTGTGGGGAGACGGAGAGAGCGGAGATTGTGGGGAGACGGAGAGAGCGGAGATTGTGGAGAGACGGAGAGAGTGGAAATTGTGGAGAGAGCGGAGATTCTGGAGAGACGGAGAGAGCGGAGATTGTGGGGAGACGGAGAGAGCGGAGCTTCTGGAGAGATGGAGAGAGCATAGATTGTGGGGAGACAGAGAAAGCGGAGATTGTGGAGAGACGGAGAGAGCATAGATTGTGGGGAGACAGAGAGAGCGGAGATTGTGGAGAGATGGAGAGAGCGTAGATTGTGGGGAGACAGAGAGAGCGGAGATTGTGGAGAGACGGAGAGAGCGTAGATTGTGGGGAGACAGGGAGAGCGGAGATTGTGGAGAGACGGAGATTGTGGAGAGAGCGGAGATTGTGGAGAGACGGAGAGAGTGGAAATTGTGGAGAGAGCGTAGATTGTGGAGAGACGGAGAGAGCGGAGATTGTGGGGAGATGGAGAGAGTGGAGATTGTGGAGAGACAGAGAGCGCGGAGATTGTGGGGAGAAGGAGAGAGCGGAGATTGTGGGGAGACAGAGAGAGCGGAGATTGTGGGGAGTCAGAGAGAGCAGAGATTGTGGAGAGACAGAGAGAGCGGAGATTGTGGGGAGTCAGAGAGAGCAGAGATTGTGGAGAGACAGAGAGAGCGGAGATTGTGGCGAGACGGAGAGAGCGGAGATTGTGGAGAGACGGAGAGAGTGGAAATTGTGGAGAGAGCGGAGATTGTGGAGAGACGGAGAGAGCGGAGATTGTGGGGAGACGGAGAGAGTGGCGATTGTGGAGAGACAGAGAGAGCGGAGATTGTGGGGAGACGGAGAGAGCGGAGATTGTGGGGAGACAGAGAGAGCGGAGATTGTGGGGAGTAAGAGAGAGCAGAGATTGTGGAGAGACAGAGAGAGCAGAGATTGTGGGGAGACGGAGATTGTGGGGAGACGGAGAGAGCGGAGATTGTGGAGAGAGCGGAGATTGTGGGGAGACAGAGAAAGAAGAGATTGTGGGGAGACAGAGAGAGCGGACATTGTGGGGAGACAGAGAGAGCGGAGATTGTGGGGAGACAGAGTGAGCGGAGATTGTGGAGAGAGCGGAGATTGTGGGGAGACGGAGAGAGCGGAGATTGTGGAGAGAGCGGAGATTGTTGTGAGACGGAGAGAGCGGAGATTGTGGGGAGACAGAGAGAGTGGAGATTGTGGGGAGGCGGAGATTGTGGGGAGACGGAGAGAGCGGAGATTGTGGGGAGACAGAGAGAGCGGAGATTGTGGAGAGAGCGGAGATTGTGGGGAGACGGAGAGAGCGGAGATTGTGGAGAGAGCGGAGATTGTTGTGAGACGGAGAGAGTGGAGATTGTGGGGAGGCGGAGATTGTGGGGAGACGGAGAGAGCGGAGATTGTGGAGAGAGCGGAGATTGTGGGGAGACAGAGAGAGCGGAGATTGTGGGGAGACAGAGAGAGCGGAGATTGTGGGGAGGCGGAGATTGTGGGGAGACGGAGAGAGCGGAGATTGTGGAGAGAGCGGAGATTGTGGGGAGACAGAGAGAACGGAGACTGTGGGGAGACAGAGAGAGCGGAGATTGTGGAGAGACGGAGAGAGCGGAGATTGTGGAGAGAGCGGAGATTGTGGGGAGACAGAGAGAGCGGAGATTGTGGAGAGAGCGGAGATTGTGGGGAGACGGAGAGAGCGAAGATTGTGGAGAGAGCGGAGATTGTGGAGAGACGGAGAGAGCGGAGATTGTGGGGAGACGGAGAGAGTGGCGATTGTGGAGAGACAGAGAGAGCGGAGATTGTGGGGAGACGGAGAGAGCGGAGATTGTGGGGAGACAGAGAGAGCGGAGATTGTGGGGAGTAAGAGAGAGCAGAGATTGTGGAGAGACAGAGAGAGCAGAGATTGTGGGGAGACGGAGATTGTGGGGAGACGGAGAGAGCGGAGATTGTGGAGAGAGCGGAGATTGTGGGGAGACAGAGAAAGCGGAGATTGTGGGGAGACAGAGAGAGCGGACATTGTGGAGAGACGGAGAGAGCGGAGAATGTGGAGAGAGCGGAGATTGTGGGGAGACAGAGAGAGCGGAGATTGTGGGGAGACAGAGTGAGCGGAGATTGTGGAGAGAGCGGAGATTGTGGGGAGACGGAGAGAGCGGAGATTGTGGAGAGAGCGGAGATTGTTGTGAGACGGAGAGAGCGGAGATTGTGGGGAGACAGAGAGAGTGGAGATTGTGGGGAGGCGGAGATTGTGGGGAGACGGAGAGAGCGGAGATTGTGGGGAGACAGAGAGAGCGGAGATTGTGGAGAAGGCGGAGATTGTGGGGAGACGGAGAGAGCGGAGATTGTGGAGAGAGCGGAGATTGTTGTGAGACGGAGAGAGCGGAGATTGTGGGGAGACAGAGAGAGCGGAGATTGTGGAGAGAGCGGAGATTGTGGGGAGACAGAGAGAGCGGAGATTGTGGGGAGACAGAGAGAGCGGAGATTGTGGAGAGACGGAGAGAGCGGAGATTGTGGAGAGAGCGGAGATTATGGGGAGACGGAGAGAGCGGAGATTGTGGAGAGACGGAGAGAGCGGAGATTGTGGGGAGACGGAGAGAGCGGAGATTGTGGGGAGACGGAGAGAGCGGAGATGGTGGAGAGACGGAGAGAGCGGAGATTGTGGAGAGACGGAGAGAGCGGAGATTGTGGGCAGACGGAGAGAGCGGAGATTATGGGGAGACGGAGAGAGCGGAGATTGTGGGGAGACGGAGAGAGCGGAGATTGTGGGGAGACGGAGCGAGCGGAGATTGTGGGGAGACATGGAGAGCGGAGATTGTGGGAAGACAGAGAGAGGGGAGATTGTGGGGAGACGGAGAGACCGGAGATTGTGGAGAGACGGAGAGAGCGGAGATTGTGGGGAGACAGAGAGAGCGGAGATTGTGGAGAGACAGAGAGAGCGGAGATTGTGGGGAGAGAGAGAGAGCGGAAATTGTGGAGAGACGGGGAGAGACGGAGAGAGCGGAGATTGTGGGGAGACAGAGAGAGCGGAGATTGTGGGGAGACGGAGAGAGCGGAGATTGTGGAGAGATGGAGATTGTGGAGAGACGGAGAGAGCGGAGATTGTGGAGAGACGGAGAGAGCGGAGATTGTGGGCAGTCAGAGAGAGCGGAGATTGTGGAGAGACGGAGAGAGCAGAGATTGTGGAGACACGGAGAGAGCGGAGATTGTGGAGAGGCGGAGATTGTTGAGAGACGGAGAGAGCGGAGATTGTGGAGACACGGTGAGAGCGCAGATTGTGGGGAGACGGAGTGAGCGGAGATTGTGGAGAGACGGAGAGAGCGGAGATTGTGGAGAGACGGAGATTGTGGAGAGACGGAGAGAGCGGAGATTGTGGAGAGATGGAGAGAGCGGAGATTGTGGAGACACGGAGAGCCGAGATTGTGGAGAGACAGACAGAGCGGAGATTGTGGGGAGACGGAGAGAGCGGAGATTGTGGAGAGGCGGAGGTTATGGAGAGACGGAGAGAGCGGAGATTGTGGAGAGAGCGGAGATTGTGGAGACACGGAGAGCGGAGATTGTGGAGAGACAGAGAGAGCGGAGATTGTGGGGAGACGGAGAGAGCGGAGATTGTGGAGAGACGGAGAGAGCGGAGATTGTGGCGAGGCGGAGATTGTGGAGAGACGGAGATTGTGGAGAGACGGAGAGAGCGGAGATTGTGGAGACACGGAGAGCGGAGATTGTGGGGAGACGGAGAGAGCGGAGATTGTGGGGAGACGGAGAGAGCGGAGATTGTGGGGAGACAGAGAGAGCGGAGATTGTGGAGAGACGGAGAGAGCGGAGATTGTGGAGAGACGGAGAGAGCGGAGATTGTGGGGAGACGGAGAGAGAGCGGAGATTGTGGGGAGACGGAGAGAGCGGAGATTAGGGGGAGATGGAGAGAGCGGAGGTTAGGGGGAGACGGAGAGACCGGAGATTGTGGGGAGACGGAGAGAGCGGAGATTGTGGGGAGACGGAGAGAGAGCGGAGATTGTGGGGAGACGGAGAAAGCGGAGATTGTGGGGAATCAGAGAGAGCGGAGATTGTGGAGAGACGGAGAGAGCGGAGATTGTGGAGAGACGGAGAGAGCGGAGATTGTGGAGAGACGGAGAGAGCGGTGATTGTGGGGAGGCAGAGAGAGCGGAGACTGTGGAGAGACGGAGATTGTGGAGAGACGGAGAGAGCGGAGATTGTGGAGAGACGGAGAGAGTGGAAATTGTGGAGAGAGCGGAGATTGTGGAGAGACGGAGAGAGCGGAGATTGTGGGGAGACGGAGAGAGTGGAGATTGTGGAGAGACAGAGAGAGCGGAGATTGTGGGGAGACGGAGAGAGCGGAGATTGTGGGGAGACAGAGAGAGCGGAGATTGTGGGGAGACAGAGAGAGCGGAGATTGTGGGGAGACAGAGAGAGCGGAGATTGAGGAGAGAGCGGAGATTGTGGGGAGACGGAGAGTGCGGAGATTGTGGAGAGAGCGGAGATTGTGGGGAGACAGAGAGAGCGGAGATTGTGGGTAGGCGGAGATTGTGGGGAGACGGAGAGAGCGGAGATTGTGGAGAGAGCGGAGATTGTGGGGAGACAGAGAGAACGGAGACTGTGGGGAGACAGAGAGAGCGGAGATTGTGGAGAGACGGAGAGAGCGGAGATTGTGGAGAGAGCGGAGATTGTGGGGAGACAGAGAGAGCGGAGATTGTGGAGAGAGCGGAGATTGTGGGGAGACGGAGAGAGCGAAGATTGTGGAGAGAGCGGAAATTGTTGTGAGACGGAGAGAGCGGAGATTGTGTGGAGACAGAGAGAGTGGAGATTGTGGGGAGGCGGAGATTGTGGGGAGACGGAGAGAGCGGAGATTGTGGAGAGAGCGGAGATTGTGGGGAGACAGAGAGAGCGGAGATTGTGGGGAGACAGAGAGAGCGGAGATTGTCGAGAGACGGAGAGAGCGGAGATTGTGGAGAGAACGGAGATTGTGGCGAGACGGAGAGAGCGGAGATTGTGGAGAGACGGAGAGAGCGTAGATTGTGGGGAGACAGAGAGAGGGGAGATTGTGGAGAGACGGAGAGAGCGTAGATTGTGGGGAGACAGAGAGAGCGGAGATTGTGGAGAGACGGAGAGAGCGTAGATTGTGGGGAGACAGAGAGAGCGGAGATTGTGGAGAGACGGAAATTGTGGAGAGACGGAGAGAGCGGAGATTGTGGAGAGACGGAGAGAGTGGAAATTGTGGAGAGAGCGGAGATTGTGGGGAGACGTAGAGAGCGGAGATTGTGGGGAGACAGAGAGAGCGGAGATTGTGGGGAGTCAGAGAGAGCAGAGATTGTGGAGAGACAGAGAGAGCGGAGATTGTGGGGAGACGGAGAGAGCGGAGATTGTTGGGAGTCGGAGAGAGCGGAGATTGTGGGGAGACGGAGAGAGCGGAGATTGTGGGGAGACGGAGAGAGCGGAGATTGTGGGGAGACATGGAGAGCGGAGATTGTGTGAAGACAGAGAGAGGGGAGATTGTGGGGAGACGGAGAGACCGGAGATTGTGGAGAGACGGAGAGAGCGGAGATTGTGGAGAGACAGAGAGAGCGGAGATTGTGGAGAGACGGAGAGAGCGGAGATTGTGGGGAGACAGAGAGAGCGGAGATTGTGGGGAGTCGGAGAGACAGAGAGAGCGGAGATTGTGGAGCGACGGAGAGAGCGGAAATTGTGGAGAGACGGAGAGAGCGGAGATTGTTGTGAGACGGAGAGAGCGGATATTGTGGCGAGACAGAGAGCGGAGATTGTGGCGAGACAGAGAGCGGAGATTGTGGAGAGACGGAGAGAGCGGAGATTGTGGGCAGTCAGAGAGAGCGGAGATTGTGGAGAGACGGAGAGAGCAGAGATTGTGGAGCCACGGAGAGAGCGGAGATTGTGGAGAGACGGAGATTGCGGAGAGACGGAGAGAGCGGAGATTGTGGAGAGACGGAGAGAGCGGAGATTGTGGGGAGACGGAGTGAGCGGAGATTGTGCAGAGACGGAGAGAGCGGAGATTGTGGATAGACGGAGAGAGCGGAGATTAGGGGGAGATGAAGAGAGCGGTGATTGTGGAGACACGGAGAGAGCGGAGATTGTGGAGAGACAGAGAGAGTGGAGATTGTGGGGAGACGGAGAGAGCGGAGATTGTGGGGAGACGGAGAGAGCGGAGATTGTGGGGAATCAGAGAGAGCGGAGATTGTGGAGAGACGGAGAGAGCGGAGATTGTGGAGAGAGCGGAGATTGTGGAGAGACGGAGTGAGCGGTGATTGTGGGGAGACCAAGAGAGCGGAGATTGTGGGGAGATGGAGAGAGCGGAGATTGTGGAGAGACGGAGAGAGCGGAGATTGTGGGGAGACGGAGAGAGCGGAGATTGTGGGGAATCAGAGAGAGCGGAGATTGTGGAGAGACGGAGAGAGCGGAGATTGTGGAGAGACGGAGAGAGCGGAGATTGTGGAGAGACGGAGAGAGCGGTGATTGTGGGGAGACCGAGAGAGCGGAGATTGTGGGGAGATGGAGAGAGCGGAGATTGTGGAGAGACGGAGAGAGCGGAGATTGTGGGGAGACGGAGAGAGAGCGGAGATTGTGGGGAGACGGAGAGAGCGGAGATCAGGGGGAGATGGAGAGAGCGGAGATTAGGGGGAGATGGAGAGAGCGGAGATTAGGGGGAGACGGAGAGAGCGGAGATTGTGGGGAGACGGAGGGAGCGGAGATTGTGGGGAGACGGAGAGAGAGCGGAGATTGTGGGGAGGCGGAGAGAGAGCGGAGATTGTGGGGAGACGGAGAGAGCGGAGATTGTGGGGAATCAGAGAGAGTGGAGATTGTGGAGAGACGGAGATTGTGGAGAGACGGAGAGAGCGGAGATTGTGGAGAGACGGAGAGAGCGGAGATTGTGGAGAGACGGAGAGAGCGGAGATGGTGGGGAGACGGAGAGAGCGGAGATTGTGGGGAGACGGAGAGAGCGGAGATTGTGGAGAGACGGAGAGAGTGGAAATTGTGGAGAGAGCGGAGATTCTGGAGAGACGGAGTGAGCGGAGATTGTGGGGAGACGGAGAGAGCGGAGATTCTGGAGAGATGGAGAGAGCATAGATTGTGGGGAGACAGAGAGAGCGGAGATTGTGGAGAGACGGAGAGAGCGTAGATTGTGGGGAGACAGAGAGAGCGGAGATTGTGGAGAGACGGAGAGAGCGTAGATTGTGGGGAGACAGAGAGAGCGGAGATTGTGGAGAGACGAAGATTGTGGAGAGACGGAGAGAGCGGAGATTGTGGAGAGACGGAGAGAGTGGAAATTGTGGAGAGAGCGGAGATTGTGGAGAGACGGAGAGAGCGGAGATTGTGGGGAGATGGAGAGAGTGGAGATTGTGGAGAGACAGAGAGAGCGGAGATTGTGGGTAGAAGGAGAGAGCGGAGATTGTGGGGAGACAGAGAGAGCGGAGATTGTGGGGAGTCAGAGAGAGCAGAGATTGTGGAGAGACAGAGAGAGCGGAGATTGTGGGGAGACGGAGAGAGCGGAGATTGTGGAGAGACGGAGATTGTGGAGAGACGGAGAGAGCGGAGATTGTGGAGAGACGGAGAGAGTGGAAATTGTGGAGAGAGCGGAGATTGTGGAGAGACGGAGAGAGCGGAGATTGTGGGGAGACGGAGAGAGTGGCGATTGTGGAGAGACAGAGAGAGCGGAGATTGTGGGGAGACGGAGAGAGCGGAGATTGTGGGGAGACAGAGAGAGCGGTGATTGTGGGGAGTAAGAGAGAGCAGAGATTGTGGAGGGACAGAGAGAGCAGAGATTGTGGGGAGACGGAGAGAGCGGAGATTGTTGGGAGTCGGAGAGAGCGGAGATTGTGGGGAGACAGAGAGAGCGGAGATTGTGGGGAGACAGAGAGAGCGGAGATTGAGGAGAGAGCGGAGATTGTGGGGAGACGGAGAGAGCGGAGATTGTGGAGAGAGCGGAGATTGTGGAGAGACGGAGAGAGCGGAGATTGTGGGGAGACAGAGAGAGCGGAGATTGTGGGGAGGCGGAGATTGTGGGGAGACGTAGAGAGCGGAGATTGTGGAGAGAGCGGAGATTGTGGGGAGACAGAGAAAGCGGAGATTGTGGGGAGACAGAGAGAGCGGAGATTGTGGAGAGACGGAGAGAGCGGAGAATGTGGAGAGAGCGGAGATTGTGGGGAGACAGAGAGAGCGGAGATTGTGGGGAGACAGAGAGAGCGGAGATTGTGGAGAGAGCGGAGATTGTGGGGAGACGGAGAGAGCGGAGATTGTGGAGAGAGCGGAGATTGTTGTGAGACGGAGAGAGCGGAGATTGTGGGGAGACAGAGAGAGCGGAGATTGTGGGGAGGCGGAGATTGTGGGGAGACGGAGAGAGCGGAGATTGTGGAGAGAGCAGAGATTGTGGGGAGACAGAGAGAGCGGAGATTGTGGGGAGACAGAGAGAGCGGAGATTGTGGAGAGACGGAGAGAGCGGAGATTGTGGAGAGAGCGGAGATTGTGGGGAGACGGAGAGAGCGGAGATTGTGGAGAGAGCGGAGATTGTGGGGAGACGGAGAGAGCGGAGATTGTGGGGAGACGGAGAGAGCGGAGATGGTGGAGAGACGGAGAGAGCGGAGATTGTGGAGAGACGGAGAGAGCGGAGATTGTGGGGAGAGAGAGAGAGCGGAAATTGTGGAGAGACGGAGAGAGCGGAGATTGTGGGGAGACAGAGAGAGCGGAGATTGTGGGGAGAAGGAGAGAGCGGAGATTGTGGAGAGATGGAGATTGTGGAGAGACGGAGAGAGCGGAGATAGTGGAGAGACGGAGAGAGCGGAGATTGTGGGCAGTCAGAGAGAGCGGAGATTGTGGAGAGACGGAGACAGCGGAGATTCTGGAGACACGGAGAGAGCGGAGATTGTGGGGAGACGGAGTGAGCGGAGATTGTGGAGAGACGGAGAGAGCGGAGATTGTGGAGAGAGCAGAGGTTGTGGAGAGACGGAGAGAGCGGAGATTGTGGAGAGACGGAGAGAGCGGAGATTGTGGAGACACGGAGAGCGGAGATTGTGGAGAGACAGAGAGAGCGGAGATTGTGGGGAGACGGAGAGAGCGCAGATTGTGGGGAGACGGAGAGAGCGGAGATTGTGGGGAGACAGAGAGAGCGGAGATTGTGGAGAGACGGAGAGAGCGGAGATTGTGGAGAGACGGAGAGAGCGGAGATTGCGGAGATTATGGAGAGACGGAGAGAGTGGAGATTGTGGGGAGACGGAGAGAGAGCGGAGATTGTGGGGAGACGGAGAGAGCGGAGATTAGGGGGAGATGGAGAGAGCGGAGATTAGGGGGAGATGGAGAGAGCGGAGGTTAGGGGGAGACGGAGAGAGCGGAGATTGTGGGGAGACGGAGAGAGCGGAGATTGTGGGGAGACGGAGAGAGAGCGGAGATTGTGGGGAGACGGAGAGAGCGGAGATTGTGGGGAATCAGAGAGAGCGGAGATGTGGAGAGACGGAGAGAGCGGAGATTGTGGAGAGACTGAGAGAGCGGAGATTGTGGAGAGACGGAGAGAGCGGTGATTGTGGGGAGACGGAGAGAGCGGAGATTGTGGAGAAACGGAGAGAGCGTAGATTGTGGGGAGACAGTGAGAGCGGAGATTGTGGAGAGACGGAGAGAGCGTAGATTGTGGGGAGACGGAGAGAGAGCGGAGATTGTGGGGAGACGGAGAGAGCGGAGATTGTGGGGAATCAGAGAGAGCGGAGATTGTGGAGAGACGGAGAGAGCGGAGATTGTGGGGAGACGGAGAGAGCGGAGATTGTGGAGAGACGGAGAGAGCGGAGATTGTGGGGAGACGGAGAGAGCGGAGATTGTGGAGAGACGGAGAGAGCGTAGATTGTGGGGAGACAGTGAGAGCGGAGATTGTGGAAAGACGGAGAGAGCGTAGATTGTGGGGAGACAGAGAGAGCGGAGATTGTGGAGAGACGGAGAGAGCGTAGATTGTGGGGAGGCAGAGAGAGCGGAGACTGTGGAGAGACGGAGATTGTGGAGAGACGGAGAGAGCGGAGATTGTGGAGAGGCGGAGAGAGTGGAAATTGTGGAGAGAGCGGAGATTGTGGAGAGACGGAGAGAGTGGAGATTGTGGGGAGACGGAGAGAGTGGAGATTGTGGAGAGACAGAGTGAGCGGAGATTGTGGGGAGACGGAGAGAGCGGAGATTGTGGGGAGACAGAGAGAGCGGAGATTGTGGGGAGTCGGAGAGACAGAGAGAGCGGAGATTGTGGGGAGACGGAGATAGCGGAGATTGTTGGGAGTCCGAGAGAGCGGAGATTGTGGGGAGACAGAGAGAGCGGAGATTGTGGGGAGACAGAGAGAGCGGAGATTGCGGAGAGAGCGGAGATTGTGGGCAGACGGAGAGAGCGGAGATTATGGGGAGACGGAGAGAGCGGAGATTGTGGGGAGACGGAGCGAGCGGAGATTGTGGGGAGACATGGAGAGCGGAGATTGTGGGAAGACAGAGAGAGGGGAGATTGTGGGTAGACGGAGAGACCGGAGATTGTGGAGAGACGGAGAGAGCGGAGATTGTGGGGAGACAGAGAGAGCGGAGATTGTGGAGAGACGGAGAGAGCGGAGATTGTGGGGAGAGAGAGAGAGCGGAAATTGTGGAGAGACGGAGAGAGCGGAGATTGTGGGGAGACAGAGAGAGCGGAGATTGTGGGGAGAAGGAGAGAGCGGAGATTGTGGAGAGATGGAGATTGTGGAGAGAGCGGAGATAGTGGAGAGACGGAGAGAGCGGAGATTGTGGGCAGTCAGAGAGAGCGGAGATTGTGGAGAGACGGAGAGAGCAGAGATTGTGGAGACACGGAGAGAGCGGAGATTGTGGAGAGGCGGAGATT
Organism: Scyliorhinus torazame; assembly: GCF_047496885.1. Lineage (NCBI taxonomy): Eukaryota > Metazoa > Chordata > Chondrichthyes > Carcharhiniformes > Scyliorhinidae > Scyliorhinus > Scyliorhinus torazame. The sequence goes on from NC_092726.1 coordinate 7,609,886, forward strand.
GTGGAGAGACGGAGAGAGCGGAGATTCTGGAGACACGGAGAGAGCGGAGATTGTGGGGAGACGGAGTGAGCGGAGATTGTGGAGAGACGGAGAGAGCGGAGATTGTGGAGAGAGCAGAGGTTGTGGAGAGACGGAGAGAGCGGAGATTGTGGAGAGACGGAGAGAGCGGAGATTGTGGAGACACGGAGAGCGGAGATTGTGGAGAGACAGAGAGAGCGGAGATTGTGGGGAGACGGAGAGAGCGCAGATTGTGGGGAGACGGAGAGAGCGGAGATTGTGGGGAGACAGAGAGAGCGGAGATTGTGGAGAGACAGAGAGAGCGGAGATTGTGGAGAGACGGAGAGAGCGGAGATTGCGGAGATTATGGAGAGACGGAGAGAGTGGAGATTGTGGAGAGACGGAGAGAGCGGAGATTGTGGAGAGACGGAGAGAGCGGAGATTGTGGAGACACGGAGAGCGGAGATTGTGGAGAGACAGAGAGAGCGGAGATTGTGGGGAGACGGAGAGAGCGGAGATTGTGGGGAGACGGAGAGAGCGGAGATTGTGGAGAGACGGAGAGAGCGGAGATTGTGGAGACACGGAGAGCGGAGATTGTGGAGAGACAGAGAGAGCGGAGATTGTGGGGAGACGGAGAGAGAGCGGAGATTGTGGGGAGACGGAGAGAGCGGAGATTAGGGGGAGATGGAGAGAGCGGAGATTAGGGGGAGATGGAGAGAGCGGAGGTTAGGGGGAGACGGAGAGAGCGGAGATTGTGGGGAGACGGAGAGAGCGGAGATTGTGGGGAGACGGAGAGAGAGAGCGGAGATTGTGGGGAGACGGAGAGAGCGGAGATTGTGGGGAATCAGAGAGAGCGGAGATGTGGAGAGACGGAGAGAGCGGAGATTGTGGAGAGACTGAGAGAGCGGAGATTGTGGAGAGACGGAGAGAGCGGTGATTGTGGGGAGACGGAGAGAGCGGAGATTGTGGAGAAACGGAGAGAGCGTAGATTGTGGGGAGACAGTGAGAGCGGAGATTGTGGAGAGACGGAGAGAGCGTAGATTGTGGGGAGACGGAGAGAGAGCGGAGATTGTGGGGAGACGGAGAGAGCGGAGATTGTGGGGAATCAGAGAGAGCGGAGATTGTGGAGAGACGGAGAGAGCGGAGATTGTGGGGAGACGGAGAGAGCGGAGATTGTGGAGAGACGGAGAGAGCGGAGATTGTGGGGAGACGGAGAGAGCGGAGATTGTGGAGAGACGGAGAGAGCGTAGATTGTGGGGAGACAGTGAGAGCGGAGATTGTGGAAAGACGGAGAGAGCGTAGATTGTGGGGAGACAGAGAGAGCGGAGATTGTGGAGAGACGGAGAGAGCGTAGATTGTGGGGAGGCAGAGAGAGCGGAGACTGTGGAGAGACGGAGATTGTGGAGAGACGGAGAGAGCGGAGATTGTGGAGAGGCGGAGAGAGTGGAAATTGTGGAGAGAGCGGAGATTGTGGAGAGACGGAGAGAGTGGAGATTGTGGGGAGACGGAGAGAGTGGAGATTGTGGAGAGACAGAGTGAGCGGAGATTGTGGGGAGACGGAGAGAGCGGAGATTGTGGGGAGACAGAGAGAGCGGAGATTGTGGGGAGTCGGAGAGACAGAGAGAGCGGAGATTGTGGGGAGACGGAGAGAGCGGAGATTGTTGGGAGTCCGAGAGAGCGGAGATTGTGGGGAGACAGAGAGAGCGGAGATTGTGGGGAGACAGAGAGAGCGGAGATTGAGGAGAGAGCGGAGATTGTGGGGAGACGGAGAGAGCGGAGATTGTGGAGAGAGCGGAGATTGTGGGGAGACAGAGAGAGCAGAGACTGTGGGGAGACAGAGAGAGCGGAGATTGTGGAGAGACGGAGAGAGCGGAGATTGTGGAGAGAGCGGAGATTGTGGGGAGACAGAGAGAGCGGAGACTGTGGGGAGACAGAGAGAGCGGAGATTGTGGAGAGACGGAGAGAGCGGAGATTGTGGAGAGAGCGGAGATTGTGGGGAGACAGAGAGAGCGGAGATTGTGGAGAGAGCGGAGATTGTGGGGAGACGGAGAGAGCGGAGATTGTGGAGAGAGCGGAAATTGTTGTGAGATGGAGAGAGCGGAGATTGTGGCGAGACAGAGAGAGTGGAGATTGTGGGGAGGCGGAGATTGTGGGGAGACGGAGAGAGCGGAGATTGTGGAGAGAGCGGAGATTGTGGGGAGACAGAGAGAGCGGAGACTGTGGGGAGACAGAGAGAGCGGAGATTGTGGAGAGACGGAGAGAGCGGAGATTGTGGAGAGAGCGGAGATTGTGGGGAGACAGAGAGAGGGGAGATAGTGGAGAGACGGAGAGAGCGTAGATTGTGGGGAGACAGAGAGAGCAGAGATTGTGGAGAGACGGAGAGAGCGTAGATTGTGGGGAGACAGAGAGAGCGGAGATTGTGGAGAGACGGAGATTGTGGAGAGACGGAGATTGTGGAGAGACGGAGAGAGTGGAAATTGTGGTGAGAGCGGAGATTGTGGAGAGACAGAGAGAGCGGAGATTGTGGGGAGACGGAGAGAGTGGAGATTGTGGAGAGACAGAGAGAGCGGAGATTGTGGAGAGACGGAGATTGTGGGGAGACAGAGAGAGCGGAGATTGTGGGGTGTCAGAGAGAGCAGAGATTGTGGAGAGACAGAGAGAGCGGAGATTGTGGGGAGACGGAGGGAGCGGAGATTGTGGGGAGACGTAGAGAGAGCGGAGATTGTGGGGAGACGGAGAGAGAGCGGAGATTGTGGGGAGACGGAGAGAGCGGAGATTGTGGGGAATCAGAGAGAGTGGAGATTGTGGAGAGACGGAGATTGTGGAGAGACGGAGAGAGCGGAGATTGTGGAGAGACGGAGAGAGCGGAGATTGTGGGGAGACGGAGAGAGCGGAGATTGTGGGGAGACGGAGAGAGCGGAGATTGTGGAGAGACGGAGAGAGTGGAAATTGTGGAGAGAGCGGAGATTCTGGAGAGACGGAGAGAGCGGAGATTGTGGGGAGACGGAGAGAGCGGAGATTCTGGAGAGATGGAGAGAGCATAGATTGTGGGGAGACAGAGAGAGCGGAGATTGTGGAGAGACGGAGAGAGCGTAGATTGTGGGGAGACAGAGAGAGCGGAGATTGTGGAGAGACGGAGAGAGCGTAGATTGTGGGGAGACAGAGAGAGCGGAGATTGTGGAGAGACGAAGATTGTGGAGAGACGGAGAGAGCGGAGATTGTGGAGAGACGGAGAGAGTGGAAATTGTGGAGAGAGCGGAGATTGTGGAGAGACGGAGAGAGCGGAGATTGTGGGGAGATGGAGAGAGCAGAGATTGTGGGGAGACAGAGAGAGCGGAGATTGTGGGGAGTCAGAGAGAGCAGAGATTGTGGAGAGACAGAGAGAGCGGAGATTGTGGGGAGACGGAGAGAGCGGAGATTGTGGAGAGACGGAGATTGTGGAGAGACGGAGAGAGCGGAGATCGTGGAGAGACGGAGAGAGTGGAAATTGTGGAGAGAGCGGAGATTGTGGAGAGACGGAGAGACGGAGAGAGCGGAGATTGTGGGGAGACGGAGAGAGTGGCGATTGTGGAGAGACAGAGAGAGCGGAGATTGTGGGGAGACGGAGAGAGCGGAGATTGTGGGGAGACAGAGAGAGCGGAGATTGTGGGGAGTAAGAGAGAGCAGAGATTGTGGAGAGACAGAGAGAGCAGAGATTGTGGGGAGACGGAGAGAGCGGAGATTGTTGGGAGTCGGAGAGAGCGGAGATTGTGGGGAGACAGAGAGAGCGGAGATTGTGGGGAGATAGAGAGAGCGGAGATTGAGGAGAGAGCGGAGATTGTGGGGAGACGGAGAGAGCGGAGATTGTGGAGAGAGCGGAGATTGTGGAGAGACGGAGAGAGCGGAGATTGTGGGGAGACAGAGAGAGCGGAGATTGTGGGGAGGCGGAGATTGTGGGGAGACGTAGAGAGCGGAGATTGTGGAGAGAGCGGAGATTGTGGGGAGACAGAGAAAGCGGAGATTGTGGGGAGACAGAGAGAGCGGAGATTGTGGAGAGACGGAGAGAGCGGAGAATGTGGAGAGAGCGGAGATTGTGGGGAGACAGAGAGAGCGGAGATTGTGGGGAGACAGAGAGAGCGGAGATTGTGGAGAGAGCGGAGATTGTGGGGAGACGGAGAGAGCGGAGATTGTGGAGAGAGCGGAGATTGTTGTGAGACGGAGAGAGCGGAGATTGTGGGGAGACAGAGAGAGCGGAGATTGTGGGGAGGCGGAGATTGTGCGGAGATGGAGAGAGCGGAGATTGTGGAGAGAGCGGAGATTGTGGGGAGACAGAGTGAGCGGAGATTGTGGGGAGACAGAGAGAGCGGAGATTGTGGAGAGACGGAGAGAGCGGAGATTGTGGAGAGAGCGGAGATTGTGGGGAGACGGAGAGAGCGGAGATTGTGGAGAGAGCGGAGATTGTGGGGAGACGGAGAGAGCGTAGATTGTGTGGAGACGGAGAGAGCGGAGATGGTGGAGAGACGGAGAGAGTGGAGATTGTGGAGAGACGGAGAGAGCGGAGATTGTGGGCAGACGGAGAGAGCAGAGATTATGGGGAGACGGAGAGAGCGGAGATTGTGGGGAGACGGAGCGAGCGGAGATTGTGGGGAGACATGGAGAGCGGAGATTGTGGGAAGACAGAGAGAGGGGAGATTGTGGGTAGACGGAGAGAGCGGAGATTGTGGAGAGACGGAGATTGTGGAGAGACGGAGAGAGCGGAGATTGTGGAGAGACGGAGAGAGTGGAAATTGTGGAGAGAGCGGAGATTGTGGAGAGACGGAGAGAGCGGAGATTGTGGGGAGACGGAGAGAGTGGCGATTGTGGGGAGACAGAGAGGGCGGAGATTGTGGGGAGACGGAGAGAGCGGAGATTGTGGGGAGACAGAGAGAGCGGAGATTGTGGGGAGTAAGAGAGAGCAGAGATTGTGGGGAGACGGAGAGAGCGGAGATTGTGGGGAGAGCGGAGAGTGTGGGGAGACGGAGAGAGCGGAGATTGTGGGGAGACGGAGAGAGCGGAGATGGTGGAGAGACGGAGAGAGCGGAGATTGTGGAGAGACGGAGAGAGCGGAGATTGTGGGCAGACGGAGAGAGCGGAGATTATGGGGAGACGGAGAGAGCGGAGATTGTGGGGAGACGGAGCGAGCGGAGATTGTGGGGAGACATGGAGAGCGGAGATTGTGGGAAGACAGAGAGAGGGGAGATTGAGGGTAGACGGAGAGACCGGAGATTGTGGAGAGACGGAGAGAGCGGAGATTGTGGGGAGACAGAGAGAGCGGAGATTGTGGAGAGACGGAGAGAGCGGAGATTGTGGGGAGAGAGAGAGAGCGGAAATTGTGGAGAGACGGAGAGAGCGGAGATTGTGGGGAGACAGAGAGAGCGGAGATTGTGGGGAGAAGGAGAGAGCGGAGATTGTGGAGAGATGGAGATTGTGGAGAGACGGAGAGAGCGGAGATAGTGGAGAGACGGAGAGAGCGGAGATTGTGGGCAGTCAGAGAGAGCGGAGATTGTGGAGAGACGGAGAGAGCAGAGATTGTGGAGACACGGAGAGAGCGGAGATTGTGGAGAGGCGGAGATTGTGGAGAGACGGAGAGAGCGGAGATTCTGGAGACACGGAGAGAGCGGAGATTGTGGGGAGACGGAGTGAGCGGAGATTGTGGAGAGACGGAGAGAGCGGAGATTGTGGAGAGAGCAGAGGTTGTGGAGAGACGGAGAGAGCGGAGATTGTGGAGAGACGGAGAAAGCGGAGATTGTGGAGACACGGAGAGCGGAGATTGTGGAGAGACAGAGAGAGCGGAGATTGTGGGGAGACGGAGAGAGCGCAGATTGTGGGGAGACGGAGAGAGCGGAGATTGTGGGGAGACAGAGAGAGCGGAGATTGTGGAGAGACGGACAGAGCGGAGATTGTGGAGAGACGGAGAGAGCGGAGATTGCGGAGATTATGGAGAGACGGAGAGAGTGGAGATTGTGGGGAGACGGAGAGAGAGCGGAGATTGTGGGGAGACGGAGAGAGCGGAGATTAGGGGGAGATGGAGAGAGCGGAGATTAGGGGGAGATGGAGAGAGCGGAGGTTAGGGGGAGACGGAGAGAGCGGAGATTGTGGGGAGACGGAGAGAGCGGAGATTGTGGGGAGACGGAGAGAGAGCGGAGATTGTGGGGAGACGGAGAGAGCGGAGATTGTGGGGAATCAGAGAGAGCGGAGATGTGGAGAGACGGAGAGAGCGGAGATTGTGGAGAGACTGAGAGAGCGGAGATTGTGGAGAGACGGAGAGAGCGGTGATTGTGGGGAGACGGAGAGAGCGGAGATTGTGGAGAAACGGAGAGAGCGTAGATTGTGGGGAGACAGTGAGAGCGGAGATTGTGGAGAGACGGAGAGAGCGTAGATTGTGGGGAGACGGAGAGAGAGCGGAGATTGTGGGGAGACGGAGAGAGCGGAGATTGTGGGGAATCAGAGAGAGCGGAGATTGTGGAGAGACGGAGAGAGCGGAGATTGTGGGGAGACGGAGAGAGCGGAGATTGTGGAGAGACGGAGAGAGCGGAGATTGTGGGGAGAAAGAGAGAGCGGAGATTGTGGAGAGACGGAGAGAGCGTAGATTGTGGGGAGACAGTGAGAGCGGAGATTGTGGAAAGACGGAGAGAGCGTAGATTGTGGGGAGACAGAGAGAGCGGAGATTGTGGAGAGACGGAGAGAGCGTAGATTGTGGGGAGGCAGAGAGAGCGGAGACTGTGGAGAGACGGAGATTGTGGAGAGACGGAGAGAGCGGAGATTGTGGAGAGGCGGAGAGAGTGGAAATTGTGGAGAGAGCGGAGATTGTGGAGAGACGGAGAGAGTGGAGATTGTGGGGAGACGGAGAGAGTGGAGATTGTGGAGAGACAGAGTGAGCGGAGATTGTGGGGAGACGGAGAGAGCGGAGATTGTGGGGAGACAGAGAGAGCGGAGATTGTGGGGAGTCGGAGAGACAGAGAGAGCGGAGATTGTGGGGAGACGGAGATAGCGGAGATTGTTGGGAGTCCGAGAGAGCGGAGATTGTGGGGAGACAGAGAGAGCGGAGATTGTGGGGAGACAGAGAGAGCGGAGATTGAGGAGAGAGTGGAGATTGTGGGGAGACGGAGAGAGCGGAGATTGTGGAGAGAGCGGAGATTGTGGAGAGACAGAGTGAGCGGAGTTTGTGGGGAGACGGAGAGAGCGGAGATTGTGGGGAGACAGAGAGAGCGGAGATTGTGGGGAGTCGGAGAGACAGAGAGAGCGGAGATTGTGGGGAGACGGAGAGAGCGGAGATTGTGGGGAGACGGAGCGAGCGGAGATTGTGGGGAGACATGGAGAGCGGAGATTGTGGGAAGACAGAGAGAGGGGAGATTGTGGGTAGACGGAGAGACCGGAGATTGTGGAGAGACGGAGAGAGCGGAGATTGTGGGGAGACAGAGAGAGACGGAGATTGTGGAGAGACGGAGAGAGCGGAGATTGTGGGGAGAGAGAGAGAGCGGAAATTGTGGAGAGACGGAGAGAGCGGAGATTGTGGGGAGACAGAGAGAGCGGAGATTGTGGGGAGAAGGAGAGAGCGGAGATTGTGGAGAGATGGAGATTGTGGAGAGACGGAGAGAGCGGAGATAGTGGAGAGACGGAGAGAGCAGAGATTGTGGAGACACGGAGAGAGCGGAGATTGTGGAGAGGCGGAGATTGTAGAGAGACGGAGAGAGCGGAGATTCTGGAGACACGGAGAGAGCGGAGATTGTGGGGAGACGGAGTGAGCGGAGATTGTGGAGAGACGGAGAGAGCGGAGATTGTGGAGAGACGGAGAGAGCGGAGATTGTGGAGACACGGAGAGCGGAGATTGTGGAGAGACAGAGAGAGCGGAGATTGTGGGGAGACGGAGAGAGCGCAGATTGTGGGGAGACGGAGAGAGCGGAGATTGTGGGGAGACAGAGAGAGCGGAGATTGTGGAGAGACGGAGAGAGCGGAGATTGTGGAGAGACGGAGAGAGCGGAGATTGCGGAGATTATGGAGAGACGGAGAGAGTGGAGATTGTGGGGAGACGGAGAGAGAGCGGAGATTGTGGGGAGACGGAGAGAGCGGAGATTAGGGGGAGATGGAGAGAGCGGAGATTAGGGGGAGATGGAGAGAGCGGAGGTTAGGGGGAGACGGAGAGAGCGGAGATTGTGGGGAGACGGAGAGAGCGGAGATTGTGGGGAGACGGAGAGAGAGCGGCGATTGTGGGGAGACGGAGAGAGCGGAGATTGTGGGGAATCAGAGAGAGCGGAGATGTGGAGAGACGGAGAGAGCGGAGATTGTGGAGAGACTGAGAGAGCGGAGATTGTGGAGAGACGGAGAGAGCGGTGATTGTGGGGAGACGGAGAGAGCGGAGATTGTGGGGAGACAGAGAGAGCGGAGACTGTGGGGAGACAGAGAGAGCGGAGATTGTGGAGAGACGGAGAGAGCGGAGATTGTGGAGAGAGCGGAGATTGTGGGGAGACAGAGAGAGGGGAGATTGTGGAGAGACGGAGAGAGCGTAGATTGTGGGGAGACAGAGAGAGCGGAGATTGTGGAGAGACGGAGATTGTGGAGAGACGGAGATTGTGGAGAGACGGAGAGAGTGGAAATTGTGGTGAGAGCGGAGATTGTGGAGAGACAGAGAGAGCGGAGATTGTGGGGAGACGGAGAGAGTGGAGATTGTGGAGAGACAGAGAGAGCGGAGATTGTGGAGAGACGGAGATTGTGGGGAGACAGAGAGAGCGGAGATTGTGGAGAGACGGAGAGAGCGTAGATTGTGGGGAGACAGAGAGAGCGGAGATTGTGGAGAGACGGAGAGAGCGTAGATTGTGGGGAGACAGAGAGAGCGGAGATTGTGGAGAGACGAAGATTGTGGAGAGACGGAGAGAGCGGAGATTGTGGAAAGACGGAGAGAGTGGAAATTGTGGAGAGAGCGGAGATTGTGGAGAGACGGAGAGAGCGGAGATTGTGGAGAGACGGAGAGAGCGGAGATTGTGGGGAGATGGAGAGAGTGGAGATTGTGGAGAGACAGAGAGAGCGGAGATTGTGGGGAGAAGGAGAGAGCGGAGATTGTGGGGAGACAGAGAGAGCGGAGATTGTGGGGAGTCAGAGAGAGCAGAGATTGTGGAGAGACAGAGAGAGCGGAGATTGTGGGGAGACGGAGAGAGCGGAGATTGTGGAGAGACGGAGATTGTGGATAGACGGAGAGAGCGGAGATTGTGGAGAGACGGAGAGAGTGGAAATTGTGGAGAGAGCGGAGATTGTGGAGAGACAGAGAGAGCGGAGATTGTGGGGAGACGGAGAGAGTGGCGATTGTGGAGAGACAGAGAGAGCGGAGATTGTGGGGAGACGGAGAGAGCGGAGATTGTGGGGAGACAGAGAGAGCGGAGATTGTGGGGAGTAAGAGAGAGCAGAGATTGTGGAGAGACAGAGAGAGCAGAGATTGTGGGGAGACGGAGAGAGCGGAGATTGTTGGGAGTCGGAGAGAGCGGAGATTGTGGGGAGACAGAGAGAGCGGAGATTGTGGGGAGACAGAGAGAGCGGAGATTGAGGAGAGAGCGGAGATTGTGGGGAGACGGAGAGAGCGGAGATTGTGGAGAGAGCGGAGATTGTGGAGAGACGGAGAGAGCGGAGATTGTGGGGAGACAGAGAGAGCGGAGATTGTGGGGAGGCGGAGATTGTGGGGAGACGTAGAGAGCGGAGATTGTGGAGAGAGCGGAGATTGTGGGGAGACAGAGAAAGCGGAGATTGTGGGGAGACAGAGAGAGCGGAGATTGTGGAGAGACGGAGAGAGCGGAGATTGTGGGGAGACAGAGAGAGCGGAGATTGTGGGGAGACAGAGAGAGCGGAGATTGTGGAGAGAGCGGAGATTGTGGGGAGACGGAGAGAGCGGAGATTGTGGAGAGAGCGGAGATTGTTGTGAGACGGAGAGAGCGGAGATTGTGGGGAGACAGAGAGAGCGGAGATTGTGGGGAGGCGGAGATTGTGGGGAGACGGAGAGAGCGGAGATTGTGGAGAGAGCGGAGATTGTGGGGAGACAGAGTGAGCGGAGATTGTGGGGAGACAGAGAGAGCGGAGATTGTGGAGAGACGGAGAGAGCGGAGATTGTGGAGAGAGCGGAGATTGTGGGGAGACGGAGAGAGCGGAGATTGTGGAGAGAGCGGAGATTGTGGGGAGACGGAGAGAGCGTAGATTGTGGGGAGACGGAGAGAGCGGAGATGGTGGAGAGACGGAGAGAGCGGAGATTGTGGAGAGACGGAGAGAGCGGAGATTGTGGGCAGACGGAGAGAGCAGAGATTATGGGGAGACGGAGAGAGCGGAGATTGTGGGGAGACGGAGCGAGCGGAGATTGTGGGGAGACATGGAGAGCGGAGATTGTGGGAAGACAGAGAGAGGGGAGATTGTGGGTAGACGGAGAGAGCGGAGATTGTGGAGAGACGGAGATTGTGGAGAGACGGAGAGAGCGGAGATTGTGGAGAGACGGAGAGAGTGGAAATTGTGGAGAGAGCGGAGATTGTGGAGAGACGGAGAGAGCGGAGATTGTGGGGAGACGGAGAGAGTGGCGATTGTGGGGAGACAGAGAGGGCGGAGATTGTGGGGAGACGGAGAGAGCGGAGATTGTGGGGAGACAGAGAGAGCGGAGATTGTGGGGAGTAAGAGAGAGCAGAGATTGTGGGGAGACGGAGAGAGCGGAGATTGTGGGGAGAGCGGAGATTGTGGGGAGACGGAGAGAGCGGAGATTGTGGGGAGACGGAGAGAGCGGAGATGGTGGAGAGACGGAGAGAGCGGAGATTGTGGAGAGACGGAGAGAGCGGAGATTGTGGGCAGACGGAGAGAGCGGAGATTATGGGGAGACGGAGAGAGCGGAGATTGTGGGGAGACGGAGCGAGCGGAGATTGTGGGGAGACATGGAGAGCGGAGATTGTGGGAAGACAGAGAGAGGGGAGATTGTGGGTAGACGGAGAGACCGGAGATTGTGGAGAGACGGAGAGAGCGGAGATTGTGGGGAGACAGAGAGAGCGGAGATTGTGGAGAGACGGAGAGAGCGGAGATTGTGGGGAGAGAGAGAGAGCGGAAATTGTGGAGAGACGGAGAGAGCGGAGATTGTGGGGAGACAGAGAGAGCGGAGATTGTGGGGAGAAGGAGAGAGCGGAGATTGTGGAGAGATGGAGATTGTGGAGAGACGGAGAGAGCGGAGATAGTGGAGAGACGGAGAGAGCGGAGATTGTGGGCAGTCAGAGAGAGCGGAGATTGTGGAGAGACGGAGAGAGCAGAGATTGTGGAGACACGGAGAGAGCGGAGATTGTGGAGAGGCGGAGATTGTGGAGAGACGGAGAGAGCGGAGATTCTGGAGACACGGAGAGAGCGGAGATTGTGGGGAGACGGAGTGAGCGGAGATTGTGGAGAGACGGAGAGAGCGGAGATTGTGGAGAGAGCAGAGGTTGTGGAGAGACGGAGAGAGCGGAGATTGTGGAGAGACGGAGAGAGCGGAGATTGTGGAGACACGGAGAGCGGAGATTGTGGAGAGACAGAGAGAGCGGAGATTGTGGGGAGACGGAGAGAGCGCAGATTGTGGGGAGACGGAGAGAGCGGAGATTGTGGGGAGACAGAGAGAGCGGAGATTGTGGAGAGACGGAGAGAGCGGAGAGAGCGGAGATTGTGGAGAGACGGAGAGAGCGGAGATTGCGGAGATTATGGAGAGACGGAGAGAGTGGAGATTGTGGGGAGACGGAGAGAGAGCGGAGATTGTGGGGAGACGGAGAGAGCGGAGATTAGGGGGAGTTGGAGAGAGCGGAGATTAGGGGGAGATGGAGAGAGCGGAGGTTAGGGGGAGACGGAGAGAGCGGAGATTGTGGGGAGACGGAGAGAGCGGAGATTGTGGGGAGACGGAGAGAGAGCGGAGATTGTGGGGAGACGGAGAGAGCGGAGATTGTGGGGAATCAGAGAGAGCGGAGATGTGGAGAGACGGAGAGAGCGGAGATTGTGGAGAGACTGAGAGAGCGGAGATTGTGGAGAGACGGAGAGAGCGGTGATTGTGGGGAGACGGAGAGAGCGGAGATTGTGGAGAAACGGAGAGAGCGTAGATTGTGGGGAGACAGTGAGAGCGGAGATTGTGGAGAGACGGAGAGAGCGTAGATTGTGGGGAGACGGAGAGAGAGCGGAGATTGTGGGGAGACGGAGAGAGCGGAGATTGTGGGGAATCAGAGAGAGCGGAGATTGTGGAGAGACGGAGAGAGCGGAGATTGTGGGGAGACGGAGAGAGCGGAGATTGTGGAGAGACGGAGAGAGCGGAGATTGTGGGGAGACGGAGAGAGCGGAGATTGTGGAGAGACGGAGAGAGCGTAGATTGTGGGGAGACAGTGAGAGCGGAGATTGTGGAAAGACGGAGAGAGCGTAGATTGTGGGGAGACAGAGAGAGCGGAGATTGTGGAGAGACGGAGAGAGCGTAGATTGTGGGGAGGCAGAGAGAGCGGAGACTGTGGAGAGACGGAGATTGTGGAGAGACGGAGAGAGCGGAGATTGTGGAGAGGCGGAGAGAGTGGAAATTGTGGAGAGAGCGGAGATTGTGGAGAGACGGAGAGAGTGGAGATTGTGGGGAGACGGAGAGAGTGGAGATTGTGGAGAGACAGAGTGAGCGGAGATTGTGGGGAGACGGAGAGAGCGGAGATTGTGGGGAGACAGAGAGAGCGGAGATTGTGGGGAGTCGGAGAGACAGAGAGAGCGGAGATTGTGGGGAGACGGAGAGAGCGGAGATTGTTGGGAGTCCGAGAGAGCGGAGATTGTGGGGAGACAGAGAGAGCGGAGATTGTGGGGAGACAGAGAGAGCGGAGATTGAGGAGAGAGCGGAGATTGTGGGGAGACGGAGAGAGCGGAGATTGTGGAGAGAGCGGAGATTGTGGGGAGGCAGAGAGAGCAGAGACTGTGGGGAGACAGAGAGAGCGGAGATTGTGGAGTGACGGAGAGAGCGGAGATTGTGGAGAGAGCGGAGATTGTGGGGAGACAGAGAGAGCGGAGACTGTGGGGAGACAGAGAGAGCGGAGATTGTGGAGAGACGGAGAGAGCGGAGATTGTGGAGAGAGCGGAGATTGTGGGGAGACAGAGAGAGCGGAGATTGTGGAGAGAGCGGAGATTGTGGGGAGACGGAGAGAGCGGAGATTGTGGAGAGAGCGGAAATTGTTGTGAGATGGAGAGAGCGGAGATTGTGGCGAGACAGAGAGAGTGGAGATTGTGGGGAGGCGGAGATTGTGGGGAGACGGAGAGAGCGGAGATTGTGGAGAGAGCGGAGATTGTGGGGAGACAGAGAGAGCGGAGACTGTGGGGAGACAGAGAGAGCGGAGATTGTGGAGAGACGGAGAGAGCGGAGATTGTGGAGAGATGGAGATTGTGGAGAGACGGAGAGAGCGGAGATAGTGGAGAGACGGAGAGAGCGGAGATTGTGGGCAGTCAGAGAGAGCGGAGATTGTGGAGAGACGGAGAGAGCAGAGATTGTGGAGACACGGAGAGAGCGGAGATTGTGGAGAGGCGGAGATTGTGGAGAGACGGAGAGAGCGGAGATTCTGGAGACACGGAGAGAGCGGAGATTGTGGGGAGACGGAGTGAGCGGAGATTGTGGAGAGACGGAGAGAGCGGAGATTGTGGAGAGAGCAGAGGTTGTGGAGAGACGGAGAGAGCGGAGATTGTGGAGAGACGGAGAGAGCGGAGATTGTGGAGACACGGAGAGCGGAGATTGTGGAGAGACAGAGAGAGCGGAGATTGTGGGGAGACGGAGAGAGCGCAGATTGTGGGGAGACGGAGAGAGCGGAGATTGTGGGGAGACAGAGAGAGCGGAGATTGTGGAGAGACGGAGAGAGCGGAGAGAGCGGAGATTGTGGAGAGACGGAGAGAGCGGAGATTGCGGAGATTATGGAGAGACGGAGAGAGTGGAGATTGTGGGGAGACGGAGAGAGAGCGGAGATTGTGGGGAGACGGAGAGAGCGGAGATTAGGGGGAGTTGGAGAGAGCGGAGATTAGGGGGAGATGGAGAGAGCGGAGGTTAGGGGGAGACGGAGAGAGCGGAGATTGTGGGGAGACGGAGAGAGCGGAGATTATGGGGAGACGGAGAGAGAGCGGAGATTGTGGGGAGACGGAGAGAGCGGAGATTGTGGGGAATCAGAGAGAGCGGAGATGTGGAGAGACGGAGAGAGCGGAGATTGTGGAGAGACTGAGAGAGCGGAGATTGTGGAGAGACGGAGAGAGCGGTGATTGTGGGGAGACGGAGAGAGCGGAGATTGTGGAGAAACGGAGAGAGCGTAGATTGTGGGGAGACAGTGAGAGCGGAGATTGTGGAGAGACGGAGAGAGCGTAGATTGTGGGGAGACGGAGAGAGAGCGGAGATTGTGGGGAGACGGAGAGAGCGGAGATTGTGGGGAATCAGAGAGAGCGGAGATTGTGGAGAGACGGAGAGAGCGGAGATTGTGGGGAGACGGAGAGAGCGGAGATTGTGGAGAGACGGAGAGAGCGGAGATTGTGGGGAGACGGAGAGAGCGGAGATTGTGGAGAGACGGAGAGAGCGTAGATTGTGGGGAGACAGTGAGAGCGGAGATTGTGGAAAGACGGAGAGAGCGTAGATTGTGGGGAGACAGAGAGAGCAGAGATTGTGGAGAGACGGAGAGAGCGTAGATTGTGGGGAGGCAGAGAGAGCGGAGACTGTGGAGAGACGGAGATTGTGGAGAGACGGAGAGAGCGGAGATTGTGGAGAGGCGGAGAGAGTGGAAATTGTGGAGAGAGCGGAGATTGTGGAGAGACGGAGAGAGTGGAGATTGTGGGGAGACGGAGAGAGTGGAGATTGTGGAGAGACAGAGTGAGCGGAGATTGTGGGGAGACGGAGAGAGCGGAGATTGTGGGGAGACAGAGAGAGCGGAGATTGTGGGGAGTCGGAGAGACAGAGAGAGCGGAGATTGTGGGGAGACGGAGAGAGCGGAGATTGTTGGGAGTCCGAGAGAGCGGAGATTGTGGGGAGACAGAGAGAGCGGAGATTGTGGGGAGACAGAGAGAGCGGAGATTGAGGAGAGAGCGGAGATTGTGGGGAGACGGAGAGAGCGGAGATTGTGGAGAGAGCGGAGATTGTGGGGAGGCAGAGAGAGCAGAGACTGTGGGGAGACAGAGAGAGCGGAGATTGTGGAGTGACGGAGAGAGCGGAGATTGTGGAGAGAGCGGAGATTGTGGGGAGACAGAGAGAGCGGAGACTGTGGGGAGACAGAGAGAGCGGAGATTGTGGAGAGACGGAGAGAGCGGAGATTGTGGAGAGAGCGGAGATTGTGGGGAGACAGAGAGAGCGGAGATTGTGGAGAGAGCGGAGATTGTGGGGAGACGGAGAGAGCGGAGATTGTGGAGAGAGCGGAAATTGTTGTGAGATGGAGAGAGCGGAGATTGTGGCGAGACAGAGAGAGTGGAGATTGTGGGGAGGCGGAGATTGTGGGGAGACGGAGAGAGCGGAGATTGTGGAGAGAGCGGAGATTGTGGGGAGACAGAGAGAGCGGAGACTGTGGGGAGACAGAGAGAGCGGAGATTGTGGAGAGACGGAGAGAGCGGAGATTGTGGAGAGAGCGGAGATTGTGGGGAGACAGAGAGAGGGGAGATAGTGGAGAGACGGAGAGAGCGTAGATTGTGGGGAGACAGAGAGAGCAGAGATTGTGGGGAGACGGAGAGAGCGGAGATTGTTGGGAGTCCGAGAGAGCGGAGATTGTGGGGAGACAGAGAGAGCGGAGATTGTGGGGAGACAGAGAGAGCGGAGATTGAGGAGAGAGCGGAGATTGTGGGGAGACGGAGAGAGCGGAGATTGTGGAGAGAGCGGAGATTGTGGGGAGGCAGAGAGAGCAGAGACTGTGGGGAGACAGAGAGAGCGGAGATTGTGGAGTGACGGAGAGAGCGGAGATTGTGGAGAGAGCGGAGATTGTGGGGAGACAGAGAGAGCGGAGACTGTGGGGAGACAGAGAGAGCGGAGATTGTGGAGAGACGGAGAGAGCGGAGATTGTGGAGAGAGCGGAGATTGTGGGGAGACAGAGAGAGCGGAGATTGTGGAGAGAGCGGAGATTGTGGGGAGACGGAGAGAGCGGAGATTGTGGAGAGAGCGGAAATTGTTGTGAGATGGAGAGAGCGGAGATTGTGGCGAGACAGAGAGAGTGGAGATTGTGGGGAGGCGGAGATTGTGGGGAGACGGAGAGAGCGGAGATTGTGGAGAGAGCGGAGATTGTGGGGAGACAGAGAGAGCGGAGACTGTGGGGAGACAGAGAGAGCGGAGATTGTGGAGAGACGGAGAGAGCGGAGATTGTGGAGAGAGCGGAGATTGTGGGGAGACAGAGAGAGGGGAGATAGTGGAGAGACGGAGAGAGCGTAGATTGTGGGGAGACAGAGAGAGCAGAGATTGTGGAGAGACGGAGAGAGCGTAGATTGTGGGGAGACAGAGAGAGCGGAGATTGTGGAGAGACGGAGATTGTGGAGAGAGCGGAGATTGTGGGGAGACGGAGAGAGCGGAGATTGTGGAGAGAGCGGAGATTGTGGGGAGACGGAGAGAGCGTAGATTGTGGGGAGACGGAGAGAGCGGAGATGGTGGAGAGACGGAGAGAGCGGAGATTGTGGAGAGACGGAGAGAGCGGAGATTGTGGGCAGACGGAGAGAGCAGAGATTATGGGGAGACGGAGAGAGCGGAGATTGTGGGGAGACGGAGCGAGCGGAGATTGTGGGGAGACATGGAGAGCGGAGATTGTGGGAAGACAGAGAGAGGGGAGATTGTGGGTAGACGGAGAGAGCGGAGATTGTGGAGAGACGGAGATTGTGGAGAGACGGAGAGAGCGGAGATTGTGGAGAGACGGAGAGAGTGGAAATTGTGGAGAGAGCGGAGATTGTGGAGAGACGGAGAGAGCGGAGATTGTGGGGAGACGGAGAGAGTGGCGATTGTGGGGAGACAGAGAGGGCGGAGATTGTGGGGAGACGGAGAGAGCGGAGATTGTGGGGAGACAGAGAGAGCGGAGATTGTGGGGAGTAAGAGAGAGCAGAGATTGTGGGGAGACGGAGAGAGCGGAGATTGTGGGGAGAGCGGAGATTGTGGGGAGACGGAGAGAGCGGAGATTGTGGGGAGACGGAGAGAGCGGAGATGGTGGAGAGACGGAGAGAGCGGAGATTGTGGAGAGACGGAGAGAGCGGAGATTGTGGGCAGACGGAGAGAGCGGAGATTATGGGGAGACGGAGAGAGCGGAGATTGTGGGGAGACGGAGCGAGCGGAGATTGTGGGGAGACATGGAGAGCGGAGATTGTGGGAAGACAGAGAGAGGGGAGATTGTGGGTAGACGGAGAGACCGGAGATTGTGGAGAGACGGAGAGAGCGGAGATTGTGGGGAGACAGAGAGAGCGGAGATTGTGGAGAGACGGAGAGAGCGGAGATTGTGGGGAGAGAGAGAGAGCGGAAATTGTGGAGAGACGGAGAGAGCGGAGATTGTGGGGAGACAGAGAGAGCGGAGATTGTGGGGAGAAGGAGAGAGCGGAGATTGTGGAGAGATGGAGATTGTGGAGAGACGGAGAGAGCGGAGATAGTGGAGAGACGGAGAGAGCGGAGATTGTGGGCAGTCAGAGAGAGCGGAGATTGTGGAGAGACGGAGAGAGCAGAGATTGTGGAGACACGGAGAGAGCGGAGATTGTGGAGAGGCGGAGATTGTGGAGAGACGGAGAGAGCGGAGATTCTGGAGACACGGAGAGAGCGGAGATTGTGGGGAGACGGAGTGAGCGGAGATTGTGGAGAGACGGAGAGAGCGGAGATTGTGGAGAGAGCAGAGGTTGTGGAGAGACGGAGAGAGCGGAGATTGTGGAGAGACGGAGAGAGCGGAGATTGTGGAGACACGGAGAGCGGAGATTGTGGAGAGACAGAGAGAGCGGAGATTGTGGGGAGACGGAGAGAGCGCAGATTGTGGGGAGACGGAGAGAGCGGAGATTGTGGGGAGACAGAGAGAGCGGAGATTGTGGAGAGACGGAGAGAGCGGAGAGAGCGGAGATTGTGGAGAGACGGAGAGAGCGGAGATTGCGGAGATTATGGAGAGACGGAGAGAGTGGAGATTGTGGGGAGACGGAGAGAGAGCGGAGATTGTGGGGAGACGGAGAGAGCGGAGATTAGGGGGAGATGGAGAGAGCGGAGATTAGGGGGAGATGGAGAGAGCGGAGGTTAGGGGGAGACGGAGAGAGCGGAGATTGTGGGGAGACGGAGAGAGCGGAGATTGTGGGGAGACGGAGAGAGAGCGGAGATTGTGGGGAGACGGAGAGAGCGGAGATTGTGGGGAATCAGAGAGAGCGGAGATGTGGAGAGACGGAGAGAGCGGAGATTGTGGAGAGACTGAGAGAGCGGAGATTGTGGAGAGACGGAGAGAGCGGTGATTGTGGGGAGACGGAGAGAGCGGAGATTGTGGAGAAACGGAGAGAGCGTAGATTGTGGGGAGACAGTGAGAGCGGAGATTGTGGAGAGACGGAGAGAGCGTAGATTGTGGGGAGACGGAGAGAGAGCGGAGATTGTGGGGAGACGGAGAGAGCGGAGATTGTGGGGAATCAGAGAGAGCGGAGATTGTGGAGAGACGGAGAGAGCGGAGATTGTGGGGAGACGGAGAGAGCGGAGATTGTGGAGAGACGGAGAGAGCGGAGATTGTGGGGAGACGGAGAGAGCGGAGATTGTGGAGAGACGGAGAGAGCGTAGATTGTGGGGAGACAGTGAGAGCGGAGATTGTGGAAAGACGGAGAGAGCGTAGATTGTGGGGAGACAGAGAGAGCGGAGATTGTGGAGAGACGGAGAGAGCGTAGATTGTGGGGAGGCAGAGAGAGCGGAGACTGTGGAGAGACGGAGATTGTGGAGAGACGGAGAGAGCGGAGATTGTGGAGAGGCGGAGAGAGTGGAAATTGTGGAGAGAGCGGAGATTGTGGAGAGACGGAGAGAGTGGAGATTGTGGGGAGGCGGAGAGAGTGGAGATTGTGGAGAGACAGAGTGAGCGGAGATTGTGGGGAGACGGAGAGAGCGGAGATTGTGGGGAGACAGAGAGAGCGGAGATTGTGGGGAGTCGGAGAGACAGAGAGAGCGGAGATTGTGGGGAGACGGAGAGAGCGGAGATTGTTGGGAGTCCGAGAGAGCGGAGATTGTGGGGAGACAGAGAGAGCGGAGATTGTGGGGAGACAGAGAGAGCGGAGATTGAGGAGAGAGCGGAGATTGTGGGGAGACGGAGAGAGCGGAGATTGTGGAGAGAGCGGAGATTGTGGGGAGGCAGAGAGAGCAGAGACTGTGGGGAGACAGAGAGAGCGGAGATTGTGGAGTGACGGAGAGAGCGGAGATTGTGGAGAGAGCGGAGATTGTGGGGAGACAGAGAGAGCGGAGACTGTGGGGAGACAGAGAGAGCGGAGATTGTGGAGAGACGGAGAGAGCGGAGATTGTGGAGAGAGCGGAGATTGTGGGGAGACAGAGAGAGCGGAGATTGTGGAGAGAGCGGAGATTGTGGGGAGACGGAGAGAGCGGAGATTGTGGAGAGAGCGGAAATTGTTGTGAGATGGAGAGAGCGGAGATTGTGGCGAGACAGAGAGAGTGGAGATTGTGGGGAGGCGGAGATTGTGGGGAGACGGAGAGAGCGGAGATTGTGGAGAGAGCGGAGATTGTGGGGAGACAGAGAGAGCGGAGACTGTGGGGAGACAGAGAGAGCGGAGATTGTGGAGAGACGGAGAGAGCGGAGATTGTGGAGAGAGCGGAGATTGTGGGGAGACAGAGAGAGGGGAGATAGTGGAGAGACGGAGAGAGCGTAGATTGTGGGGAGACAGAGAGAGCAGAGATTGTGGAGAGACGGAGAGAGCGTAGATTGTGGGGAGACAGAGAGAGCGGAGATTGTGGAGAGACGGAGATTGTGGAGAGACGGAGATTGTGGAGAGACGGAGAGAGTGGAAATTGTGGTGAGAGCGGAGATTGTGGAGAGACAGAGAGAGCGGAGATTGTGGGGAGACGGAGAGAGTGGAGATTGTGGAGAGACAGAGAGAGCGGAGATTGTGGAGAGACGGAGATTGTGGGGAGACAGAGAGAGCGGAGATTGTGGGGTGTCAGAGAGAGCAGAGATTGTGGAGAGACAGAGAGAGCGGAGATTGTGGGGAGACGGAGGGAGCGGAGATTGTGGGGAGACGTAGAGAGAGCGGAGATTGTGGGGAGACGGAGAGAGAGCGGAGATTGTGGGGAGACGGAGAGAGCGGAGATTGTGGGGAATCAGAGAGAGTGGAGATTGTGGGGAGTCAGAGAGAGCAGAGATTGTGGAGAGACAGAGAGAGCGGAGATTGTGGGGAGACGGAGAGAGCGGAGATTGTGGAGAGACGGAGATTGTGGATAGACGGAGAGAGCGGAGATTGTGGAGAGACGGAGAGAGTGGAAATTGTGGAGAGAGCGGAGATTGTGGAGAGACAGAGAGAGCGGAGATTGTGGGGAGACGGAGAGAGTGGCGATTGTGGAGAGACAGAGAGAGCGGAGATTGTGGGGAGACGGAGAGAGCGGAGATTGTGGGGAGACAGAGAGAGCGGAGATTGTGGGGAGTAAGAGAGAGCAGAGATTGTGGAGAGACAGAGGGAGCAGAGATTGTGGGGAGACGGAGAGAGCGGAGATTGTTGGGAGTCGGAGAGAGCGGAGATTGTGGGGAGACAGAGAGAGCGGAGATTGTGGGGAGACAGAGAGAGCGGAGATTGAGGAGAGAGCGGAGATTGTGGGGAGACGGAGAGAGCGGAGATTGTGGAGAGAGCGGAGATTGTGGAGAGACGGAGAGAGCGGAGATTGTGGGGAGACAGAGAGAGCGGAGATTGTGGGGAGGCGGAGATTGTGGGGAGACGTAGAGAGCGGAGATTGTGGAGAGAGCGGAGATTGTGGGGAGACAGAGAAAGCGGAGATTGTGGGGAGACAGAGAGAGCGGAGATTGTGGAGAGACGGAGAGAGCGGAGAATGTGGAGAGAGCGGAGATTGTGGGGAGACAGAGAGAGCGGAGATTGTGGGGAGACAGAGAGAGCGGAGATTGTGGAGAGAGCGGAGATTGTGGGGAGACGGAGAGAGCGGAGATTGTGGAGAGAGCGGAGATTGTTGTGAGACGGAGAGAGCGGAGATTGTGGGGAGACAGAGAGAGCGGAGATTGTGGGGAGGTGGAGATTGTGGGGAGACGGAGAGAGCGGAGATTGTGGAGAGAGCGGAGATTGTGGGGAGACAGAGTGAGCGGAGATTGTGGGGAGACAGAGAGAGCGGAGATTGTGGAGAGACGGAGAGAGCGGAGATTGTGGAGAGAGCGGAGATTGTGGGGAGACGGAGAGAGCGGAGATTGTGGAGAGAGCGGAGATTGTGGGGAGACGGAGAGAGCGTAGATTGTGGGGAGACGGAGAGAGCGGAGATGGTGGAGAGACGGAGAGAGCGGAGATTGTGGAGAGACGGAGAGAGCGGAGATTGTGGGCAGACGGAGAGAGCAGAGATTATGGGGAGACGGAGAGAGCGGAGATTGTGGGGAGACGGAGCGAGCGGAGATTGTGGGGAGACATGGAGAGCGGAGATTGTGGGAAGACAGAGAGAGGGGAGATTGTGGGTAGACGGAGAGAGCGGAGATTGTGGAGAGACGGAGATTGTGGAGAGACGGAGAGAGCGGAGATTGTGGAGAGACGGAGAGAGTGGAAATTGTGGAGAGAGCGGAGATTGTGGAGAGACGGAGAGAGCGGAGATTGTGGGGAGACGGAGAGAGTGGCGATTGTGGGGAGACAGAGAGGGCGGAGATTGTGGGGAGACGGAGAGAGCGGAGATTGTGGGGAGACAGAGAGAGCGGAGATTGTGGGGAGTAAGAGAGAGCAGAGATTGTGGGGAGACGGAGAGAGCGGAGATTGTGGGGAGAGCGGAGATTGTGGGGAGACGGAGAGAGCGGAGATTGTGGGGAGACGGAGAGAGCGGAGATGGTGGAGAGACGGAGAGAGCGGAGATTGTGGAGAGACGGAGAGAGCGGAGATTGTGGGCAGACGGAGAGAGCGGAGATTATGGGGAGACGGAGAGAGCGGAGATTGTGGGGAGACGGAGCGAGCGGAGATTGTGGGGAGACATGGAGAGCGGAGATTGTGGGAAGACAGAGAGAGGGGAGATTGTGGGTAGACGGAGAGACCGGAGATTGTGGAGAGACGGAGAGAGCGGAGATTGTGGGGAGACAGAGAGAGCGGAGATTGTGGAGAGACGGAGAGAGTGGAGATTGTGGGGAGAGAGAGAGAGCGGAAATTGTGGAGAGACGGAGAGAGCGGAGATTGTGGGGAGACAGAGAGAGCGGAGATTGTGGGGAGAAGGAGAGAGCGGAGATTGTGGAGAGATGGAGATTGTGGAGAGACGGAGAGAGCGGAGATAGTGGAGAGACGGAGAGAGCGGAGATTGTGGGCAGTCAGAGAGAGCGGAGATTGTGGAGAGACGGAGAGAGCAGAGATTGTGGAGACACGGAGAGAGCGGAGATTGTGGAGAGGCGGAGATTGTGGAGAGACGGAGAGAGCGGAGATTCTGGAGACACGGAGAGAGCGGAGATTGTGGGGAGACGGAGTGAGCGGAGATTGTGGAGAGACGGAGAGAGCGGAGATTGTGGAGAGAGCAGAGGTTGTGGAGAGACGGAGAGAGCGGAGATTGTGGAGAGACGGAGAGAGCGGAGGTTGTGGAGACACGGAGAGCGGAGATTGTGGAGAGACAGAGAGAGCGGAGATTGTGGGGAGACGGAGAGAGCGCAGATTGTGGGGAGACGGAGAGAGCGGAGATTGTGGGGAGACAGAGAGAGCGGAGATTGTGGAGAGACGGAGAGAGCGGAGATTGTGGAGAGACGGAGAGAGCGGAGATTGCGGAGATTATGGAGAGACGGAGAGAGTGGAGATTGTGGGGAGACGGAGAGAGAGCGGAGATTGTGGGGAGACGGAGAGAGCGGAGATTAGGGGGAGATGGAGAGAGCGGAGATTAGGGGGAGATGGAGAGAGCGGAGGTTAGGGGGAGACGGAGAGAGCGGAGATTGTGGGGAGACGGAGAGAGCGGAGATTGTGGGGAGACGGAGAGAGAGCGGAGATTGTGGGGAGACGGAGAGAGCGGAGATTGTGGGGAATCAGAGAGAGCGGAGATGTGGAGAGACGGAGAGAGCGGAGATTGTGGAGAGACTGAGAGAGCGGAGATTGTGGAGAGACGGAGAGAGCGGTGATTGTGGGGAGACAGTGAGAGCGGAGATTGTGGAGAGACGGAGAGAGCGTAGATTGTGGGGAGACGGAGAGAGAGCGGAGATTGTGGGGAGACGGAGAGAGCGGAGATTGTGGGGAATCAGAGAGAGCGGAGATTGTGGAGAGACGGAGAGAGCGGAGATTGTGGGGAGACGGAGAGAGCGGAGATTGTGGAGAGACGGAGAGAGCGGAGATTGTGGGGAGACGGAGAGAGCGGAGATTGTGGAGAGACGGAGAGAGCGTAGATTGTGGGGAGACAGTGAGAGCGGAGATTGTGGAAAGACGGAGAGAGCGTAGATCGTGGGGAGACAGAGAGAGCGGAGATTGTGGAGAGACGGAGAGAGCGTAGATTGTGGGGAGGCAGAGAGAGCGGAGACTGTGGAGAGACGGAGATTGTGGAGAGACGGAGAGAGCGGAGATTGTGGAGAGGCGGAGAGAGTGGAAATTGTGGAGAGAGCGGAGATTGTGGAGAGACGGAGAGAGTGGAGATTGTGGGGAGACGGAGAGAGTGGAGATTGTGGAGAGACAGAGTGAGCGGAGATTGTGGGGAGACGGAGAGAGCGGAGATTGTGGGGAGACAGAGAGAGCGGAGATTGTGGGGAGTCGGAGAGACAGAGAGAGCAGAGATTGTGGGGAGACGGAGAGAGCGGAGATTGTTGGGAGTCCGAGAGAGCGGAGATTGTGGGGAGACAGAGAGAGCGGAGATTGTGGGGAGACAGAGAGAGCGGAGATTGAGGAGAGAGCGGAGATTGTGGGGAGACGGAGAGAGCGGAGATTGTGGAGAGAGCGGAGATTGTGGGGAGGCAGAGAGAGCAGAGACTGTGGGGAGACAGAGAGAGCGGAGATTGTGGAGAGACGGAGAGAGCGGAGATTGTGGAGAGAGCGGAGATTGTGGGGAGACAGAGAGAGCGGAGACTGTGGGGAGACAGAGAGAGCGGAGATTGTGGAGAGACGGAGAGAGCGGAGATTGTGGAGAGAGCGGAGATTGTGGGGAGACAGAGAGAGCGGAGATTGTGGAGAGAGCGGAGATTGTGGGGAGACGGAGAGAGCGGAGATTGTGGAGAGAGCGGAAATTGTTGTGAGATGGAGAGAGCGGAGATTGTGGCGAGACAGAGAGAGTGGAGATTGTGGGGAGGCGGAGATTGTGGGGAGACGGAGAGAGCGGAGATTGTGGAGAGAGCGGAGATTGTGGGGAGACAGAGAGAGCGGAGACTGTGGGGAGACAGAGAGAGCGGAGATTGTGGAGAGACGGAGAGAGCGGAGATTGTGGAGAGAGCGGAGATTGTGGGGAGACAGAGAGAGGGGAGATAGTGGAGAGACGGAGAGAGCGTAGATTGTGGGGAGACAGAGAGAGCAGAGATTGTGGAGAGACGGAGAGAGCGTAGATTGTGGGGAGACAGAGAGAGCGGAGATTGTGGAGAGACGGAGATTGTGGAGAGACGGAGATTGTGGAGAGACGGAGAGAGTGGAAATTGTGGTGAGAGCGGAGATTGTGGAGAGACAGAGAGAGCGGAGATTGTGGGGAGACGGAGAGAGTGGAGATTGTGGAGAGACAGAGAGAGCGGAGATTGTGGAGAGACGGAGATTGTGGGGAGACAGAGAGAGCGGAGATTGTGGGGTGTCAGAGAGAGCAGAGATTGTGGAGAGACAGAGAGAGCGGAGATTGTGGGGAGACGGAGGGAGCGGAGATTGTGGGGAGACGTAGAGAGAGCGGAGATTGTGGGGAGACGGAGAGAGAGCGGAGATTGTGGGGAGACGGAGAGAGCGGAGATTGTGGGGAATCAGAGAGAGTGGAGATTGTGGAGAGACGGAGATTGTGGAGAGACGGAGAGAGCGGAGATTGTGGAGAGACGGAGAGAGCGGAGATTGTGGGGAGACGGAGAGAGCGGAGATTGTGGGGAGACGGAGAGAGCGGAGATTGTGGAGAGACGGAGAGAGTGGAAATTGTGGAGAGAGCGGAGATTCTGGAGAGACGGAGAGAGCGGAGATTGTGGGGAGACGGAGAGAGCGGAGATTCTGGAGAGATGGAGAGAGCATAGATTGTGGGGAGACAGAGAGAGCGGAGATTGTGGAGAGACGGAGAGAGCGTAGATTGTGGGGAGACAGAGAGAGCGGAGATTGTGGAGAGACGGAGAGAGCGTAGATTGTGGGGAGACAGAGAGAGCGGAGAATGTGGAGAGACGAAGATTGTGGAGAGACGGAGAGAGCGGAGATTGTGGAGAGACGGAGAGAGTGGAAATTGTGGAGAGAGCGGAGATTGTGGAGAGACGGAGAGAGCGGAGATTGTGGGGAGATGGAGAGAGCGGAGATTGTGGGGAGTCAGAGAGAGCAGAGATTGTGGAGAGACAGAGAGAGCGGAGATTGTGGGGAGACGGAGAGAGCGGAGATTGTGGAGAGACGGAGATTGTGGAGAGACGGAGAGAGCGGAGATTGTGGAGAGACGGAGAGAGTGGAAATTGTGGAGAGAGCGGAGATTGTGGAGAGACGGAGAGACGGAGAGAGCGGAGATTGTGGGGAGACGGAGAGAGTGGCGATTGTGGAGAGACAGAGAGAGCGGAGATTGTGGGGAGACGGAGAGAGCGGAGATTGTGGGGAGACAGAGAGAGCGGAGATTGTGGGGAGTAAGAGAGAGCAGAGATTGTGGAGAGACAGAGAGAGCAGAGATTGTGGGGAGACGGAGAGAGCGGAGATTGTTGGGAGTCGGAGAGAGCGGAGATTGTGGGGAGACAGAGAGAGCGGAGATTGTGGGGAGACAGAGAGAGCGGAGATTGAGGAGAGAGCGGAGATTGTGGGGAGACGGAGAGAGCGGAGATTGTGGAGAGAACGGAGATTGTGGAGAGACGGAGAGAGCGGAGATTGTGGGGAGACAGAGAGAGCGGAGAATGTGGAGAGAGCGGAGATTGTGGGGAGACAGAGAGAGCGGAGATTGTGGAGAGAGCGGAGATTGTGGGGAGACGGAGAGAGCGGAGATTGTGGAGAGAGCGGAGATTGTTGTGAGACGGAGAGAGCGGAGATTGTGGGGAGACAGAGAGAGCGGAGATTGTGGGGAGGCGGAGATTGTGGGGAGACGGAGAGAGCGGAGATTGTGGAGAGAGCGGAGATTGTGGGGAGACAGAGTGAGCGGAGATTGTGGGGAGACAGAGAGAGCGGAGATTGTGGAGAGACGGAGAGAGCGGAGATTGTGGAGAGAGCGGAGATTGTGGGGAGACGGAGAGAGCGGAGATTGTGGAGAGAGCGGAGATTGTGGGGAGACGGAGAGAGCGTAGATTGTGGGGAGACGGAGAGAGCGGAGATGGTGGAGAGACGGAGAGAGCGGAGATTGTGGAGAGACGGAGAGAGCGGAGATTGTGGGCAGACGGAGAGAGCAGAGATTATGGGGAGACGGAGAGAGCGGAGATTGTGGGGAGACGGAGCGAGCGGAGATTGTGGGGAGACATGGAGAGCGGAGATTGTGGGAAGACAGAGAGAGGGGAGATTGTGGGTAGACGGAGAGAGCGGAGATTGTGGAGAGACGGAGATTGTGGAGAGACGGAGAGAGCGGAGATTGTGGAGAGACGGAGAGAGTGGAAATTGTGGAGAGAGCGGAGATTGTGGAGAGACGGAGAGAGCGGAGATTGTGGGGAGACGGAGAGAGTGGCGATTGTGGGGAGACAGAGAGGGCGGAGATTGTGGGGAGACGGAGAGAGCGGAGATTGTGGGGAGACAGAGAGAGCGGAGATTGTGGGGAGTAAGAGAGAGCAGAGATTGTGGGGAGACGGAGAGAGCGGAGATTGTGGGGAGAGCGGAGATTGTGGGGAGACGGAGAGAGCGGAGATTGTGGGGAGACGGAGAGAGCGGAGATGGTGGAGAGACGGAGAGAGCGGAGATTGTGGAGAGACGGAGAGAGCGGAGATTGTGGGCAGACGGAGAGAGCGGAGATTATGGGGAGACGGAGAGAGCGGAGATTGTGGGGAGACGGAGCGAGCGGAGATTGTGGGGAGACATGGAGAGCGGAGATTGTGGGAAGACAGAGAGAGGGGAGATTGTGGGTAGACGGAGAGACCGGAGATTGTGGAGAGACGGAGAGAGCGGAGATTGTGGGGAGACAGAGAGAGCGGAGATTGTGGAGAGACGGAGAGAGCGGAGATTGTGGGGAGAGAGAGAGAGCGGAAATTGTGGAGAGACGGAGAGAGCGGAGATTGTGGGGAGACAGAGAGAGCGGAGATTGTGGGGAGAAGGAGAGAGCGGAGATTGTGGAGAGATGGAGATTGTGGAGAGACGGAGAGAGCGGAGATAGTGGAGAGACGGAGAGAGCGGAGATTGTGGGCAGTCAGAGAGAGCGGAGATTGTGGAGAGACGGAGAGAGCGGAGATTGTGGAGAGAGCAGAGGTTGTGGAGAGACGGAGAGAGCGGAGATTGTGGAGAGACGGAGAGAGCGGAGATTGTGGAGACACGGAGAGCGGAGATTGTGGAGAGACAGAGAGAGCGGAGATTGTGGGGAGACGGAGAGAGCGCAGATTGTGGGGAGACGGAGAGAGCGGAGATTGTGGGGAGACAGAGAGAGCGGAGATTGTGGAGAGACGGAGAGAGCGGAGATTGTGGAGAGACGGAGAGAGCGGAGATTGCGGAGATTATGGAGAGACGGAGAGAGTGGAGATTGTGGGGAGACGGAGAGAGAGCGGAGATTGTGGGGAGACGGAGAGAGCGGAGATTAGGGGGAGATGGAGAGAGCGGAGATTAGGGGGAGATGGAGAGAGCGGAGGTTAGGGGGAGACGGAGAGAGCGGAGATTGTGGGGAGACGGAGAGAGCGGAGATTGTGGGGAGACGGAGAGAGAGCGGAGATTGTGGGGAGACGGAGAGAGCGGAGATTGTGGGGAATCAGAGAGAGCGGAGATGTGGAGAGACGGAGAGAGCGGAGATTGTGGAGAGACTGAGAGAGCGGAGATTGTGGAGAGACGGAGAGAGCGGTGATTGTGGGGAGACGGAGAGAGCGGAGATTGTGGAGAAACGGAGAGAGCGTAGATTGTGGGGAGACAGTGAGAGCGGAGATTGTGGAGAGACGGAGAGAGCGTAGATTGTGGGGAGACGGAGAGAGAGCGGAGATTGTGGGGAGACGGAGAGAGCGGAGATTGTGGGGAATCAGAGAGAGCGGAGATTGTGGAGAGACGGAGAGAGCGGAGATTGTGGGGAGACGGAGAGAGCGGAGATTGTGGAGAGACGGAGAGAGCGGAGATTGTGGGGAGACGGAGAGAGCGGAGATTGTGGAGAGACGGAGAGAGCGTAGATTGTGGGGAGACAGTGAGAGCGGAGATTGTGGAAAGACGGAGAGAGCGTAGATTGTGGGGAGACAGAGAGAGCGGAGATTGTGGAGAGACGGAGAGAGCGTAGATTGTGGGGAGGCAGAGAGAGCGGAGACTGTGGAGAGACGGAGATTGTGGAGAGACGGAGAGAGCGGAGATTGTGGAGAGACGGAGAGAGTGGAGATTGTGGGGAGACGGAGAGAGTGGAGATTGTGGAGAGACAGAGTGAGCGGAGATTGTGGGGAGACGGAGAGAGCGGAGATTGTGGGGAGACAGAGAGAGCGGAGATTGTGGGGAGTCGGAGAGACAGAGAGAGCGGAGATTGTGGGGAGACGGAGATAGCGGAGATTGTTGGGAGTCCGAGAGAGCGGAGATTGTGGGGAGACAGAGAGAGCGGAGATTGTGGGGAGACAGAGAGAGCGGAGATTGAGGAGAGAGCGGAGATTGTGGGGAGACGGAGAGAGCGGAGATTGTGGAGAGAGCGGAGATTGTGGAGAGACAGAGTGAGCGGAGATTGTGGGGAGACGGAGAGAGCGGAGATTGTGGGGAGACAGAGAGAGCGGAGATTGTGGGGAGTCGGAGAGACAGAGAGAGCGGAGATTGTGGGGAGACGGAGAGAGCGGAGATTGTGGGGAGACGGAGCGAGCGGAGATTGTGGGGAGACATGGAGAGCGGAGATTGTGGGAAGATAGAGAGAGGGGAGATTGTGGGTAGACGGAGAGACCGGAGATTGTGGAGAGACGGAGAGAGCGGAGATTGTGGGGAGACAGAGAGAGACGGAGATTGTGGAGAGACGGAGAGAGCGGAGATTGTGGGGAGAGAGAGAGAGCGGAAATTGTGGAGAGACGGAGAGAGCGGAGATTGTGGGGAGACAGAGAGAGCGGAGATTGTGGGGAGAAGGAGAGAGCGGAGATTGTGGAGAGATGGAGATTGTGGAGAGACGGAGAGAGCGGAGATAGTGGAGAGACGGAGAGAGCGGAGATTGTGGGCAGTCAGAGAGAGCGGAGATTGTGGAGAGACGGAGAGAGCAGAGATTGTGGAGACACGGAGAGAGCGGAGATTGTGGAGAGGCGGAGATTGTAGAGAGACGGAGAGAGCGGAGATTCTGGAGACACGGAGAGAGCGGAGATTGTGGGGAGACGGAGTGAGCGGAGATTGTGGAGAGACGGAGAGAGCGGAGATTGTGGAGAGAGCAGAGGTTGTGGAGAGACGGAGAGAGCGGAGATTGTGGAGAGACGGAGAGAGCGGAGATTGTGGAGACACGGAGAGCGGAGATTGTGGAGAGACAGAGAGAGCGGAGATTGTGGGGAGACGGAGAGAGCGCAGATTGTGGGGAGACGGAGAGAGCGGAGATTGTGGGGAGACAGAGAGAGCGGAGATTGTGGAGAGACGGGGAGAGCGGAGATTGTGGAGAGACGGAGAGAGCGGAGATTGCGGAGATTATGGAGAGACGGAGAGAGTGGAGATTGTGGGGAGACGGAGAGAGAGCGGAGATTGTGGGGAGACGGAGAGAGCGGAGATTGGGGGAGATGGAGAGAGCGGAGATTAGGGGGAGATGGAGAGAGCGGAGGTTAGGGGGAGACGGAGAGAGCGGAGATTGTGGGGAGACGGAGAGAGCGGAGATTGTGGGGAGACAGAGAGAGCGGAGATTGAGGAGAGAGCGGAGATTGTGGGGAGACGGAGAGAGCGGAGATTGTGGAGAGAGCGGAGATTGTGGAGAGACAGAGTGAGCGGAGATTGTGGGGAGACGGAGAGAGCGGAGATTGTGGGGAGACAGAGAGAGCGGAGATTGTGGGGAGTCGGAGAGACAGAGAGAGCGGAGATTGTGGGGAGACGGAGAGAGCGGAGATTGTGGGGAGACGGAGCGAGCGGAGATTGTGGGGAGACATGGAGAGCGGAGATTGTGGGAAGACAGAGAGAGGGGAGATTGTGGGTAGACGGAGAGACCGGAGATTGTGGAGAGACGGAGAGAGCGGAGATTGTGGGGAGACAGAGAGAGACGGAGATTGTGGAGAGACGGAGAGAGCGGAGATTGTGGGGAGAGAGAGAGAGCGGAAATTGTGGAGAGACGGAGAGAGCGGAGATTGTGGGGAGACAGAGAGAGCGGAGATTGTGGGGAGAAGGAGAGAGCGGAGATTGTGGAGAGATGGAGATTGTGGAGAGACGGAGAGAGCGGAGATAGTGGAGAGACGGAGAGAGCGGAGATTGTGGGCAGTCAGAGAGAGCGGAGATTGTGGAGAGACGGATAGAGCAGAGATTGTGGAGACACGGAGAGAGCGGAGATTGTGGAGAGGCGGAGATTGTAGAGAGACGGAGAGAGCGGAGATTCTGGAGACACGGAGAGAGCGGAGATTGTGGGGAGACGGAGTGAGCGGAGATTGTGGAGAGACGGAGAGAGCGGAGATTGTGGAGAGAGCAGAGGTTGTGGAGAGACGGAGAGAGCGGAGATTGTGGAGAGACGGAGAGAGCGGAGATTGTGGAGACACGGAGAGCGGAGATTGTGGAGAGACAGAGAGAGCGGAGATTGTGGGGAGACGGAGAGAGCGCAGATTGTGGGGAGACGGAGAGAGCGGAGATTGTGGGGAGACAGAGAGAGCGGAGATTGTGGAGAGACGGAGAGAGCGGAGATTGTGGAGAGACGGAGAGAGCGGAGATTGCGGAGATTATGGAGAGACGGAGAGAGTGGAGATTGTGGGGAGACGGAGAGAGAGCGGAGATTGTGGGGAGACGGAGAGAGCGGAGATTAGGGGGAGATGGAGAGAGCGGAGATTAG
The DNA here is from genome assembly GCF_047496885.1 of Scyliorhinus torazame. Taxonomy (NCBI): domain Eukaryota; kingdom Metazoa; phylum Chordata; class Chondrichthyes; order Carcharhiniformes; family Scyliorhinidae; genus Scyliorhinus; species Scyliorhinus torazame. The sequence continues at coordinate 7,641,165 of NC_092726.1, forward strand.
GGGGAGATGGAGAGAGCGGAGGTTAGGGGGAGACGGAGAGAGCGGAGATTGTGGGGAGACGGAGAGAGCGGAGATTGTGGGGAGACGGAGAGAGAGCGGCGATTGTGGGGAGACGGAGAGAGCGGAGATTGTGGGGAATCAGAGAGAGCGGAGATGTGGAGAGACGGAGAGAGCGGAGATTGTGGAGAGACTGAGAGAGCGGAGATTGTGGAGAGACGGAGAGAGCGGTGATTGTGGGGAGACGGAGAGAGCGGAGATTGTGGAGAAACGGAGAGAGCGTAGATTGTGGGGAGACAGTGAGAGCGGAGATTGTGGAGAGACGGAGAGAGCGTAGATTGTGGGGAGACGGAGAGAGAGCGGAGATTGTGGGGAGACGGAGAGAGCGGAGATTGTGGGGAATCAGAGAGAGCGGAGATTGTGGAGAGACGGAGAGAGCGGAGATTGTGGGGAGACGGAGAGAGCGGAGATTGTGGAGAGACGGAGAGAGCGGAGATTGTGGGGAGACGGAGAGAGCAGAGATTGTGGAGAGACGGAGAGAGCGTAGATTGTGGGGAGACAGTGAGACCGGAGATTGTGGAAAGACGGAGAGAGCGTAGATTGTGGGGAGACAGAGAGAGCGGAGATTGTGGAGAGACGGAGAGAGCGTAGATTGTGGGGAGGCAGAGAGAGCGGAGACTGTGGAGAGACGGAGATTGTGGAGAGACGGAGAGAGCGGAGATTGTGGAGAGGCGGAGAGAGTGGAAATTGTGGAGAGAGCGGAGATTGTGGAGAGACGGAGAGAGCGGAGATTGTGGGGAGACGGAGAGAGTGGAGATTGTGGAGAGACAGAGAGAGCGGAGATTGTGGGGAGACGCAGAGAGCGGAGATTGTGGGGAGACAGAGAGAGCGGAGATTGTGGGGAGTCGGAGAGACAGAGAGAGCGGAGATTGTGGGGAGACGGAGAGAGCGGAGATTGTTGGGAGTCCGAGAGAGCGGAGATTGTGGGGAGACAGAGAGAGCGGAGATTGTGGGGAGACAGAGAGAGCGGAGATTGAGGAGAGAGCGGAGATTGTGGGGAGACGGAGAGAGCGGAGATTGTGGAGAGAGCGGAGATTGTGGGGAGACAGAGAGAGCAGAGACTGTGGGGAGACAGAGAGAGCAGAGATTGTGGAGAGACGGAGAGAGCGGAGATTGTGGAGAGAGCGGAGATTGTGGGGAGACAGAGAGAGCGGAGACTGTGGGGAGACAGAGAGAGCGGAGATTGTGGAGAGACGGAGAGGGCGGAGATTGTGGAGAGAGCGGAGATTGTGGGGAGACAGAGAGAGCGGAGATTGTGGAGAGAGCGGAGATTGTGGGGAGACGGAGAGAGCGGAGATTGTGGAGAGAGCGGAAATTGTTGTGAGATGGAGAGAGCGGAGATTGTGGCGAGAAAGAGAGAGTGGAGATTGTGGGGAGGCGGAGATTGTGGGGAGACGGAGAGAGCGGAGATTGTGGAGAGAGCGGAGATTGTGGGGAGACAGAGAGAGCGGAGACTGTGGGGAGACAGAGAGAGCGGAGATTGTGGAGAGAGCGGAGATTGTGGGGAGACAGAGAGAGGGGAGATAGTGGAGAGACGGAGAGAGCGTAGATTGTGGGGAGACAGAGAGAGCGGAGATTGTGGAGAGACGGAGAGAGCGTAGATTGTGGGGAGACAGAGAGAGCGGAGATTGTGGAGAGACGGAGAGAGCGGAGATTGTGGAGAGACGGAGAGAGCGGAGATTGCGGAGATTATGGAGAGACGGAGAGAGTGGAGATTGTGGGGAGACGGAGAGAGAGCGGAGATTGTGGGGAGACGGAGAGAGCGGAGATTAGGGGGAGATGGAGAGAGCGGAGATTAGGGGGAGATGGAGAGAGCGGAGGTTAGGGGGAGACGGAGAGAGCGGAGATTGTGGGGAGACGGAGAGAGCGGAGATTGTGGGGAGACGGAGAGAGAGCGGCGATTGTGGGGAGACGGAGAGAGCGGAGATTGTGGGGAATCAGAGAGAGCGGAGATGTGGAGAGACGGAGAGAGCGGAGATTGTGGAGAGACTGAGAGAGCGGAGATTGTGGAGAGACGGAGAGAGCGGTGATTGTGGGGAGACGGAGAGAGCGGAGATTGTGGAGAAACGGAGAGAGCGTAGATTGTGGGGAGACAGTGAGAGCGGAGATTGTGGAGAGACGGAGAGAGCGTAGATTGTGGGGAGACGGAGAGAGAGCGGAGATTGTGGGGAGACGGAGAGAGCGGAGATTGTGGGGAATCAGAGAGAGCGGAGATTGTGGAGAGACGGAGAGAGCGGAGATTGTGGGGAGACGGAGAGAGCGGAGATTGTGGAGAGACGGAGAGAGCGGAGATTGTGGGGAGACGGAGAGAGCAGAGATTGTGGAGAGACGGAGAGAGCGTAGATTGTGGGGAGACAGTGAGAGCGGAGATTGTGGAAAGACGGAGAGAGCGTAGATTGTGGGGAGACAGAGAGAGCGGAGATTGTGGAGAGACGGAGAGAGCGTAGATTGTGGGGAGGCAGAGAGAGCGGAGACTGTGGAGAGACGGAGATTGTGGAGAGACGGAGAGAGCGGAGATTGTGGAGAGGCGGAGAGAGTGGAAATTGTGGAGAGAGCGGAGATTGTGGAGAGACGGAGAGAGCGGAGATTGTGGGGAGACGGAGAGAGTGGAGATTGTGGAGAGACAGAGAGAGCGGAGATTGTGGGGAGACGGAGAGAGCGGAGATTGTGGGGAGACAGAGAGAGCGGAGATTGTGGGGAGTCGGAGAGACAGAGAGAGCGGAGATTGTGGGGAGACGGAGAGAGCGGAGATTGTTGGGAGTCCGAGAGAGCGGAGATTGTGGGGAGACAGAGAGAGCGGAGATTGTGGGGAGACAGTGAGAGCGGAGATTGAGGAGAGAGCGGAGATTGTGGGGAGACGGAGAGAGCGGAGATTGTGGAGAGAGCGGAGATTGTGGGGAGACAGAGAGAGCAGAGACTGTGGGGAGACAGAGAGAGCAGAGATTGTGGAGAGACGGAGAGAGCGGAGATTGTGGAGAGAGCGGAGATTGTGGGGAGACAGAGAGAGCGGAGACTGTGGGGAGACAGAGAGAGCGGAGATTGTGGAGAGACGGAGAGGGCGGAGATTGTGGAGAGAGCGGAGATTGTGGGGAGACAGAGAGAGCGGAGATTGTGGAGAGAGCGGAGATTGTGGGGAGACGGAGAGAGCGGAGATTGTGGAGAGAGCGGAAATTGTTGTGAGATGGAGAGAGCGGAGATTGTGGCGAGACAGAGAGAGTGGAGATTGTGGGGAGGCGGAGATTGTGGGGAGACGGAGAGAGCGGAGATTGTGGAGAGAGCGGAGATTGTGGGGAGACAGAGAGAGCGGAGACTGTGGGGAGACAGAGAGAGCGGAGATTGTGGAGAGAGCGGAGATTGTGGGGAGACAGAGAGAGGGGAGATAGTGGAGAGACGGAGAGAGCGTAGATTGTGGGGAGACAGAGAGAGCGGAGATTGTGGAGAGACGGAGAGAGCGTAGATTGTGGGGAGACAGAGAGAGCGGAGATTGTGGAGAGACGGAGATTGTGGAGAGACGGAGATTGTGGAGAGACGGAGAGAGTGGAAATTGTGGTGAGAGCGGAGATTGTGGAGAGACAGAGAGAGCGGAGATTGTGGGGAGACGGAGAGAGTGGAGATTGTGGAGAGACAGAGAGAGCGGAGATTGTGGAGAGACGGAGATTGTGGGGAGACAGAGAGAGCTGAGATTGTGGGGTGTCAGAGAGAGCAGAGATTGTGGAGAGACAGAGAGAGCGGAGATTGTGGGGAGACGGAGGGAGCGGAGATTGTGGGGAGACGTAGAGAGAGCGGAGATTGTGGGGAGACGGAGAGAGAGCGGAGATTGTGGGGAGACGGAGAGAGCGGAGATTGTGGGGAATCAGAGAGAGTGGAGATTGTGGAGAGACGGAGATTGTGGAGAGACGGAGAGAGCGGAGATTGTGGAGAGACGGAGAGAGCGGAGATTGTGGGGAGACGGAGAGAGCGGAGATTGTGGGGAGACGGAGAGAGCGGAGATTGTGGAGAGACGGAGAGAGTGGAAATTGTGGAGAGAGCGGAGATTCTGGAGAGACGGAGAGAGCGGAGATTCTGGAGAGATGGAGAGAGCATAGATTGTGGGGAGACAGAGAGAGCGGAGATTGTGGAGAGACGGAGAGAGCGTAGATTGTGGGGAGACAGAGAGAGCGGAGATTGTGGAGAGACGGAGAGAGCGTAGATTGTGGGGAGACAGAGAGAGCGGAGATTGTGGAGAGACGAAGATTGTGGAGAGACGGAGAGAGCGGAGATTGTGGAGAGACGGAGAGAGTGGAAATTGTGGAGAGAGCGGAGATTGTGGAGAGACGGAGAGAGCGGAGATTGTGGGGAGATGGAGAGAGCGGAGATTGTGGGGAGACAGAGAGAGCGGAGATTGTGGGGAGTCAGAGAGAGCAGAGATTGTGGAGAGACAGAGAGAGCGGATATTGTGGGGAGACGGAGAGAGCGGAGATTGTGGAGAGACGGAGATTGTGGAGAGACGGAGAGAGCGGAGATTGTGGAGAGACGGAGAGAGTGGAAATTGTGGAGAGAGCGGAGATTGTGGAGAGACGGAGAGAGCGGAGATTGTGGGGAGACGGAGAGAGTGGCGATTGTGGAGAGATAGGGAGAGCGGAGATTGTGGGGAGACGGAGAGAGCGGAGATTGTGGGGAGACAGAGAGAGCGGAGATTGTGGGGAGTAAGAGAGAGCTGAGATTGTGGAGAGACAGAGAGAGCAGAGATTGTGGGGAGACGGAGAGAGCGGAGATTGTTGGGAGTCGGAGAGAGCGGAGATTGTGGGGAGACAGAGAGAGCGGAGATTGTGGGGAGACAGAGAGAGCGGAGATTGAGGAGAGAGCGGAGATTGTGGGGAGACGGAGAGAGCGGAGATTGTGGAGAGAGCGGAGATTGTGGAGAGACGGAGAGAGCGGAGATTGTGGGGAGACAGAGAGAGCGGAGATTGTGGGGAGGCGGAGATTGTGGGGAGACGTAGAGAGCGGAGATTGTGGAGAGAGCGGAGATTGTGGGGAGACAGAGAAAGCGGAGATTGTGGGGAGACAGAGAGAGCGGAGATTGTGGAGAGACGGAGAGAGCGGAGAATGTGGAGAGAGCGGAGATTGTGGGAAGACAGAGAGAGCGGAGATTGTGGGGAGACAGAGAGAGCGGAGATTGTGGAGAGAGCGGAGATTGTGGGGAGACGGAGAGAGCGGAGATTGTGGAGAGAGCGGAGATTGTTGTGAGACGGAGAGAGCGGAGATTGTGGGGAGACAGAGAGAGCGGAGATTGTGGGGAGGCGGAGATTGTGGGGAGACGGAGAGAGCGGAGATTGTGGAGAGAGCGGAGATTGTGGGGAGACAGAGAGAGCGGAGATTGTGGGGAGACAGAGAGAGCGGAGATTGTGGAGAGACGGAGAGAGCGGAGATTGTGGAGAGAGCGGAGATTGTGGGGAGACGGAGAGAGCGGAGATTGTGGAGAGAGCGGAGATTGTGGGGAGACGGAGAGAGCGGAGATTGTGGGGAGACGGAGAGAGCGGAGATGGTGGAGAGACGGAGAGAGCGGAGATTGTGGAGAGACGGAGAGAGCGGAGATTGTGGGCAGACGGAGAGAGCGGAGATTATGGGGAGACGGAGAGAGCGGAGATTGTGGGGAGACAGAGAGAGGGGAGATTGTGGGTAGACGGAGAGAGCGGAGATTGTGGAGAGACGGAGATTGTGGAGAGACGGAGAGAGCGGAGATTGTGGAGAGACGGAGAGAGCGGAGATTGTGGGGAGACGGAGAGAGTGGCGATTGTGGAGAGACAGAGAGGGCGGAGATTGTGGGGAGACGGAGAGAGCGGAGATTGTGGGGAGACAGAGAGAGCGGAGATTGTGGGGAGTAAGAGAGAGCAGAGATTGTGGAGAGACAGAGAGAGCAGAGATTGTGGGGAGACGGAGAGAGCGGAGATTGTTGGGAGTCGGAGAGAGCGGAGATTGTGGGGAGACAGAGAGAGCGGAGATTGTGGGGAGACGGAGAGAGCGGAGATTGTGGAGAGAGCGGAGATTGTGGAGAGACGGAGAGAGCGGAGATTGTGGGGAGACAGAGAGAGCGGAGATTGTGGGGAGGCGGAGATTGTGGGGAGACGTAGAGAGCGGAGATTGTGGAGAGAGCGGAGATTGTGGGGAGACAGAGAAAGCGGAGATTGTGGGGAGACAGAGAGAGCGGAGATTGTGGAGAGACGGAGAGAGCGGAGAATGTGGAGAGAGCGGAGATTGTGGGGAGACAGAGAGAGCGGAGATTGTGGGGAGACAGAGAGAGCGGAGATTGTGGAGAGAGCGGAGATTGTGGGGAGACGGAGAGAGCGGAGATTGTGGAGAGAGCGGAGATTGTTGTGAGACGGAGAGAGCGGAGATTGTGGGGAGACAGAGAGAGCGGAGATTGTGGGGAGGCGGAGATTGTGGGGAGACGGAGAGAGCGGAGATTGTGGAGAGAGCGGAGATTGTGGGGAGACAGAGAGAGCGGAGATTGTGGGGAGACAGAGAGAGCGGAGATTGTGGAGAGACGGAGAGAGCGGAGATTGTGGAGAGAGCGGAGATTGTGGGGAGACGGAGAGAGCGGAGAGTGTGGGGAGAGCGGAGATTGTGGGGAGACGGAGAGAGCGGAGATTGTTGGGAGACGGAGAGAGCGGAGATGGTGGAGAGACGGAGAGAGCGGAGATTGTGGAGAGACGGAGAGAGCGGAGATTGTGGGCAGACGGAGAGAGCGGAGATTATGGGGAGACGGAGAGAGCGGAGATTGTGGGGAGACGGAGCGAGCGGAGATTGTGGGGAGACATGGAGAGCGGAGATTGTGGGAAGACAGAGAGAGGGGAGATTGTGGGAAGACGGAGAGACCGGAGATTGTGGAGAGACGGAGAGAGCGGAGATTGTGGGGAGACAGAGAGAGCGGAGATTGTGGAGAGACGGAGAGAGCGGAGATTGTGGGGAGAGAGAGAGAGCGGAAATTGTGGAGAGACGGAGAGAGCGGAGATTGTGGGGAGACAGAGAGAGCGGAGATTGTGGGGAGACGGAGAGAGCGGAGATTGTGGAGAGATGGAGATTGTGGAGAGACGGAGAGAGCGGAGATTGTGGAGAGACGGAGAGAGCGGAGATTGTGGGCAGTCAGAGAGAGCGGAGATTGTGGAGAGACGGAGAGAGCAGAGATTGTGGAGACACGGAGAGAGCGGAGATTGTGGAGAGGCGGAGATTGTGGAGAGACGGAGAGAGCGGAGATTCTGGAGACACGGAGAGAGCGGAGATTGTGGGGAGACGGAGTGAGCGGAGATTGTGGAGAGACGGAGAGAGCGGAGATTGTGGAGAGAGCAGAGATTGTGGAGAGACGGAGAGAGCGGAGATTGTGGAGAGACGGAGAGAGCGGAGATTGTGGAGACACGGAGAGCGGAGATTGTGGAGAGACAGAGTGAGCGGAGATTGTGGGGAGACGGAGAGAGCGGAGATTGTGGGGAGATGGAGAGAGCGGAGATTGTGGGGAGACAGAGAGAGCGGAGATTGTGGAGAGACGGAGAGAGCGGAGATTGTGGAGAGACGGAGAGAGCGGAGATTGCGGAGATTATGGAGAGACGGAGAGAGTGGAGATTGTGGGGAGACGGAGAGAGAGCGGAGATTGTGGGGAGACGGAGAGAGCGGAGATTAGGGGGAGATGGAGAGAGCGGAGGTTAGGGGGAGACGGAGAGAGCGGAGATTGTGGGGAGACGGAGAGAGCGGAGATTGTGGGGAGACGGAGAGAGAGCGGAGATTGTGGGGAGACGGAGAGAGCGGAGATTGTGGGGAATCAGAGAGAGCGGAGATGTGGAGAGACGGAGAGAGCGGAGATTGTGGAGAGACGGAGAGAGCGGAGATTGTGGAGAGACGGAGAGAGCGGTGATTGTGGGGAGACGGAGAGAGCGGAGATTGTGGAGAGACGGAGAGAGCGTAGATTGTGGGGAGACGGAGAGAGAGCGGAGATTGTGGGGAGACGGAGAGAGCGGAGATTGTGGGGAATCAGAGAGAGCGGAGATTGTGGAGAGACGGAGAGAGCGGAGATTGTGGGGAGACGGAGAGAGCGGAGATTGTGGAGAGACGGAGAGAGCGGAGATTGTGGGGAGACGGAGAGAGCGGAGATTGTGGAGAGACGGAGAGAGCGTAGATTGTGGGGAGACAGTGAGAGCGGAGATTGTGGAGAGACGGAGAGAGCGTAGATTGTGGGGAGACAGAGAGAGCGGAGATTGTGGAGAGACGGAGAGAGCGTAGATTGTGGGGAGGCAGAGAGAGCGGAGACTGTGGAGAGACGGAGATTGTGGAGAGACGGAGAGAGCGGAGATTGTGGAGAGGCGGAGAGAGTGGAAATTGTGGAGAGAGCGGAGATTGTGGAGAGACGGAGAGAGCGGAGATTGTGGGGAGACGGAGAGAGTGGAGATTGTGGAGAGACAGAGGGAGCGGAGATTGTGGGGAGACGGAGAGAGCGGAGATTGTGGGGAGACAGAGAGAGCGGAGATTGTGGGGAGTCGGAGAGACAGAGAGAGCGGAGATTGTGGGGAGACGGAGAGAGCGGAGATTGTTGGGAGTCCGAGAGAGCGGAGATTGTGGGGAGACAGAGAGAGCGGAGATTGTGGGGAGACAGAGAGAGCGGAGATTGAGGAGAGAGCGGAGATTGTGGGGAGACGGAGAGAGCGGAGATTGTGGAGAGAGCGGAGATTGTGGGGAGACAGAGAGAGCGGAGACTGTGGGGAGACAGAGAGAGCGGAGATTGTGGAGAGACGGAGAGAGCGGAGATTGTGGAGAGAGCGGAGATTGTGGGGAGACAGAGAGAGCGGAGACTGTGGGGAGACAGAGAGAGCGGAGATTGTGGAGAGACGGAGAGAGCGGAGATTGTGGAGAGAGCGGAGATTGTGGGGAGACAGAGAGAGCGGAGATTGTGGAGAGAGCGGAGATTGTGGGGAGACGGAGAGAGCGGAGATTGTGGGCAGTCAGAGAGAGCGGAGATTGTGGAGAGACGGAGAGAGCAGAGATTGTGGAGACACGGAGAGAGCGGAGATTGTGGAGAGGCGGAGATTGTGGAGAGACGGAGAGAGCGGAGATTCTGGAGACACGGAGAGAGCGGAGATTGTGGGGAGACGGAGTGAGCGGAGATTGTGGGGAGACGGAGAGAGCGGAGATTGTGGGGAGACAGAGAGAGCGGAGATTGTGGAGAGAGCGGAGATTGTGGGGAGACGGAGAGAGCGGAGATTGTGGGCAGTCAGAGAGAGCGGAGATTGTGGAGAGACGGAGAGAGCAGAGATTGTGGAGACACGGAGAGAGCGGAGATTGTGGAGAGGCGGAGATTGTGGAGAGACGGAGAGAGCGGAGATTCTGGAGACACGGAGAGAGCGGAGATTGTGGGGAGACGGAGTGAGCGGAGATTGTGGAGAGACGGAGAGAGCGGAGATTGTGGAGAGAGCAGAGATTGTGGAGAGACGGAGAGAGCGGAGATTGTGGAGACACGGAGAGCGGAGATTGTGGAGAGACAGAGAGAGCGGAGATTGTGGGGAGACGGAGAGAGCGGAGATTGTGGGGAAATGGAGAGAGCGGAGATTGTGGGGAGACAGAGAGAGCGGAGATTGTGGAGAGACGGAGAGAGCGGAGATTGTGGAGAGACGGAGAGAGCGGAGATTGCGGAGATTATGGAGAGACGGAGAGAGTGGAGATTGTGGGGAGACGGAGAGAGAGCGGAGATTGTGGGGAGACGGAGAGAGCGGAGATTAGGGGGAGATGGAGAGAGCGGAGGTTAGGGGGAGACGGAGAGAGCGGAGATTGTGGGGAGACGGAGAGAGCGGAGATTGTGGGGAGACGGAGAGAGAGCGGAGATTGTGGGGAGACGGAGAGAGCGGAGATTGTGGGGAATCAGAGAGAGCGGAGATGTGGAGAGACGGAGCGAGCGGAGATTGTGGAGAGACGGAGAGAGCGGAGATTGTGGAGAGACGGAGAGAGCGGTGATTGTGGGGAGACGGAGAGAGCGGATATTGTGGAGAGACGGAGAGAGCGTAGATTGTGGGGAGACGGAGAGAGAGCGGAGATTGTGGGGAGACGGAGAGAGCGGAGATTGTGGGGAATCAGAGAGAGCGGAGATTGTGGAGAGACGGAGAGAGCGGAGATTGTGGGGAGACGGAGAGAGCGGAGATTGTGGAGAGACGGAGAGAGCGGAGATTGTGGGGAGACGGAGAGAGCGGAGATTGTGGAGAGACGGAGAGAGCGTAGATTGTGGGGAGACAGTCAGAGCGGAGATTGTGGAGAGACGGAGAGAGCGTAGATTGTGGGGAGACAGAGAGAGCGGAGATTGTGGAGAGACGGAGAGAGCGTAGATTGTGGGGAGGCAGAGAGAGCGGAGACTGTGGAGAGACGGAGATTGTGGAGAGACGGAGAGAGCGGAGATTGTGGAGAGGCGGAGAGAGTGGAAATTGTGGAGAGAGCGGAGATTGTGGAGAGACGGAGAGAGCGGAGATTGTGGGGAGACGGAGAGAGTGGAGATTGTGGAGAGACAGAGGGAGCGGAGATTGTGGGGAGACGGAGAGAGCGGAGATTGTGGGGAGACAGAGAGAGCGGAGATTGTGGGGAGTCGGAGAGACAGAGAGAGCGGAGATTGTGGGGAGACGGAGAGAGCGGAGATTGTTGGGAGTCCGAGAGAGCGGAGATTGTGGGGAGACAGAGAGAGCGGAGATTGTGGGGAGACAGAGAGAGCGGAGATTGAGGAGAGAGCGGAGATTGTGGGGAGACGGAGAGAGCGGAGATTGTGGAGAGAGCGGAGATTGTGGGGAGACAGAGAGAGCGGAGACTGTGGGGAGACAGAGAGAGCGGAGATTGTGGAGAGACGGAGAGAGCGGAGATTGTGGAGAGAGCGGAGATTGTGGGGAGACAGAGAGAGCGGAGACTGTGGGGAGACAGAGAGAGCGGAGATTGTGGAGAGACGGAGAGAGCGGAGATTGTGGAGAGAGCGGAGATTGTGGGGAGACAGAGAGAGCGGAGATTGTGGAGAGAGCGGAGATTGTGGGGAGACGGAGAGAGCGGAGATTGTGGAGAGAGCGGAAATTGTTGTGAGACGGAGAGAGCGGAGATTGTGGTGAGACAGAGAGAGTGGAGATTGTGGGGAGGCGGAGATTGTGGGGAGACGGAGAGAGCGGAGATTGTGGAGAGAGCGGAGATTGTGGGGAGACAGAGAGAGCGGACACTGTGGGGAGACAGAGAGAGCGGAGATTGTGGAGAGACGGAGAGAGCGGAGATTGTGGAGAGAGCGGAGATTGTGGGGAGACAGAGAGAGGGGAGATTGTGGAGAGACGGAGAGAGCGTAGATTGTGGGGAGACAGAGAGAGCGGAGATTGTGGAGAGACGGAGAGAGCGTAGATTGTGGGGAGACAGAGAGAGCGGAGATTGTGGAGAGACGGAGATTGTGGAGAGACGGAGATTGTGGAGAGACGGAGAGAGTGGAAATTGTGGTGAGAGCGGAGATTGTGGAGAGACAGAGAGAGCGGAGATTGTGGGGAGACGGAGAGAGTGGAGATATTGGACAGACAGAGAGAGCGGAGATTGTGGAGAGACGGAGATTGTGGGGAGACAGAGAGAGCGGAGATTGTGGGGTGTCAGAGAGAGCAGAGATTGTGGAGAGACAGAGAGAGCGGAGATTGTGGGGAGACGGAGAGAGCGAAGATTGTTGGGAGTCGGAGAGAGCGGAGATTGTGGGGAGACGGAGAGAGCCGAGATTGTGGGGAGACGGAGAGAGCGGAGATTGTGGGGAGACATGGAGAGCGGAGATTGTGGGAAGACAGAGAGAGGGGAGATTGTGGAGTGACGGAGAGAGCGGAGATTGTGGAGAGACGGAGAGAGCGGAGATTGTGGGGAGACAGAGAGAGCGGAGATTGTGGGGAGACGGAGAGAGCGGAGATTGTGGAGAGATGGAGATTGTGGAGAGACGGAGAGAGCGGAGATTGTGGAGAGACGGAGAGAGCGGAGATTGTGGGCAGTCAGAGAGAGCGGAGATTGTGGAGAGACGGAGAGAGCAGAGATTGTGGAGACACGGAGAGAGTGGAGATTGTGGAGAGGCGGAGATTGTGGAGAGACGGAGAGAGCGGAGATTGTGGAGACACGGAGGGAGCGGAGATTGTGGGGAGACGGAGCGAGCGGAGATTGTGGAGAGACGGAGAGAGCGGTGATTGTGGGGAGACGGAGAGAGCGGAGATTGTGGAGAGACGGAGAGAGCGTAGATTGTGGGGAGACGGAGAGAGAGCGGAGATTGTGGGGAGACGGAGAGAGCGGAGATTGTGGGGAATCAGAGAGAGCGGAGATTGTGGAGAGACGGAGAGAGCGGAGATTGTGGGGAGACGGAGAGAGCGGAGATTGTGGAGAGACGGAGAGAGCGGAGATTGTGGGGAGACGGAGAGAGCGGAGATTGTGGAGAGACGGAGAGAGCGTAGATTGTGGGGAGACAGTGAGAGCGGAGATTGTGGAGAGACGGAGAGAGCGTAGATTGTGGGGAGACAGAGAGAGCGGAGATTGTGGAGAGACGGAGAGAGCGGAGATTGTGGAGAGAGCGGAGATTGTGGAGAGAGCGGAGATTGTGGGGAGACAGAGAGAGCGGAGATTGTGGAGAGAGAGGAGATTGTGGGGAGACGGAGAGAGCGGAGATTGTGGAGAGAGCGGAAATTGTTGTGAGACGGAGAGAGCGGAGATTGTGATGAGACAGAGAGAGTGGAGATTGTGGGGAGGCGGAGATTGTGGGGAGACGGAGACAGCGGAGATTGTGGAGAGAGCGGAGATTGTGGGGAGACAGAGAGAGCGGACACTGTGGGGAGACAGAGAGAGCGGAGATTGTGGAGAGACGGAGAGAGCGGAGATTGTGGAGAGAGCGGAGATTGTGGGGAGACAGAGAGAGGGGAGATTGTGGAGAGACGGAGAGAGCGTAGATTGTGGGGAGACAGAGAGAGCGGAGATTGTGGAGAGACGGAGAGAGCGTAGATTGTGGGGAGACAGAGAGAGCGGAGATTGTGGAGAGACGGAGATTGTGGAGAGACGGAGATTGTGGAGAGACGGAGAGAGTGGAAATTGTGGTGAGAGCGGAGATTGTGGAGAGACAGAGAGAGCGGAGATTGTGGGGAGACGGAGAGAGTGGAGATATTGGACAGACAGAGAGAGCGGAGATTGTGGAGAGACGGAGATTGTGGGGAGACAGAGAGAGCGGAGATTGTGGGGTGTCAGAGAGAGCAGAGATTGTGGAGAGACAGAGAGAGCGGAGATTGTGGGGAGACGGAGAGAGCGAAGATTGTTGGGAGTCGGAGAGAGCGGAGATTGTGGGGAGACGGAGAGAGCCGAGATTGTGGGGAGACGGAGAGAGCGGAGATTGTGGGGAGACATGGAGAGCGGAGATTGTGGGAAGACAGAGAGAGGGGAGATTGTGGAGTGACGGAGAGAGCGGAGATTGTGGAGAGACGGAGAGAGCGGAGATTGTGGGGAGACAGAGAGAGCGGAGATTGTGGGGAGACGGAGAGAGCGGAGATTGTGGAGAGATGGAGATTGTGGAGAGACGGAGAGAGCGGAGATTGTGGAGAGACGGAGAGAGCGGAGATTGTGGGCAGTCAGAGAGAGCGGAGATTGTGGAGAGACGGAGAGAGCAGAGATTGTGGAGACACGGAGAGAGCGGAGATTGTGGAGAGGCGGAGATTGTGGAGAGACGGAGAGAGCGGAGATTGTGGAGACACGGAGGGAGCGGAGATTGTGGGGAGACGGAGTGAGCGGAGATTGTGCAGAGACAGAGAGAGCGGAGATTGTGGAGAGACGGAGAGAGCGGAGATTAGGGGGAGATGGAGAGAGCGGAGATTGTGGAGACACGGAGAGAGCGGAGATTGTGGAGAGACAGAGAGAGTGGAGATTGTGGGGAGACGGAGAGAGCGGAGATTGTGGGGAGACGGAGAGAGCGGAGATTGTGGGGAGACGGAGAGAGCGGAGATTGTGGGGAGACGGAGAGAGAGCGGAGATTGTGGGGAGACGGAGAGAGCGGAGATTGTGGGGAATCAGAGAGAGCGGAGATGTGGAGAGACGGAGAGAGCGGAGATTGTGGAGAGACGGAGAGAGCGGAGATTGTGGAGAGACGGAGAGAGCGGTGATTGTGGGGAGACGGAGAGAGCGGAGATTGTGGAGAGACGGAGAGAGCGTAGATTGTGGGGAGACGGAGAGAGAGCGGAGATTGTGGGGAGACGGAGAGAGCGGAGATTGTGGGGAATCAGAGAGAGCGGAGATTGTGGAGAGACGGAGAGAGCGGAGATTGTGGGGAGACGGAGAGAGCGGAGATTGTGGAGAGACGGAGAGAGCGGAGATTGTGGGGAGACGGAGAGAGCGGAGATTGTGGAGAGACGGAGAGAGCGTAGATTGTGGGGAGACAGTGAGAGCGGAGATTGTGGAGAGACGGAGAGAGCGTAGATTGTGGGGAGACAGAGAGAGCGGAGATTGTGGAGAGACGGAGAGAGCATAGATTGTGGGGAGGCAGAGAGAGCGGAGACTGTGGAGAGACGGAGATTGTGGAGAGACGGAGAGAGCGGAGATTGTGGAGAGGCGGAGAGAGTGGAAATTGTGGAGAGAGCGGAGATTGTGGAGAGACGGAGAGAGCGGAGATTGTGGGGAGACGGAGAGAGTGGAGATTGTGGAGAGACAGAGGGAGCGGAGATTGTGGGGAGACGGAGAGAGCGGAGATTGTGGGGAGACAGACAGAGCGGAGATTGTGGGGAGTCGGAGAGACAGAGAGAGCGGAGATTGTGGGGAGACGGAGAGAGCGGAGATTGTTGGGAGTCCGAGAGAGCGGAGATTGTGGGGAGACAGAGAGAGCGGAGATTGTGGGGAGGCAGAGAGAGCGGAGATTGAGGAGAGAGCGGAGATTGTGGGGAGACGGAGAGAGCGGAGATTGTGGAGAGAGCGGAGATTGTGGGGAGACAGAGAGAGCGGAGACTGTGGGGAGACAGAGAGAGCGGAGATTGTGGAGAGACGGAGAGAGCGGAGATTGTGGAGAGAGCGGAGATTGTGGGGAGACAGAGAGAGCGGAGACTGTGGGGAGACAGAGAGAGCGGAGATTGTGGAGAGACGGAGAGAGCGGAGATTGTGGAGAGAGCGGAGATTGTGGGGAGACAGAGAGAGCGGAGATTGTGGAGAGAGCGGAGATTGTGGGGAGACGGAGAGAGCGGAGATTGTGGAGAGAGCGGAAATTGTTGTGAGACGGAGAGAGCGGAGATTGTGGTGAGACAGAGAGAGTAGAGATTGTGGGGAGGCGGAGATTGTGGGGAGACGGAGACAGCGGAGATTGTGGAGAGAGCGGAGATTGTGGGGAGACAGAGAGAGCGGACACTGTGGGGAGACAGAGAGAGCGGAGATTGTGGAGAGACGGAGAGAGCGGAGATTGTGGAGAGAGCGGAGATTGTGGGGAGACAGAGAGAGGGGAGATTGTGGAGAGACGGAGAGAGCGTAGATTGTGGGGAGACAGAGAGAGCGGAGATTGTGGAGAGACGGAGAGAGCGTAGATTGTGGGGAGACAGAGAGAGCGGAGATTGTGGAGAGACGGAGATTGTGGAGAGACGGAGATTGTGGAGAGACGGAGAGAGTGGAAATTGTGGTGAGAGCGGAGATTGTGGAGAGACAGAGAGAGCGGAGATTGTGGGGAGACGGAGAGAGTGGAGATATTGGACAGACAGAGAGAGCGGAGATTGTGGAGAGACGGAGATTGTGGGGAGACAGAGAGAGCGGAGATTGTGGGGTGTCAGAGAGAGCAGAGATTGTGGAGAGACAGAGAGAGCGGAGATTGTGGGGAGACGGAGAGAGCGAAGATTGTTGGGAGTCGGAGAGAGCGGAGATTGTGGGGAGACGGAGAGAGCCGAGATTGTGGGGAGACGGAGAGAGCGGAGATTGTGGGGAGACATGGAGAGCGGAGATTGTGGGAAGACAGAGAGAGGGGAGATTGTGGAGTGACGGAGAGAGCGGAGATTGTGGAGAGACGGAGAGAGCGGAGATTGTGGGGAGACAGAGAGAGCGGAGATTGTGGGGAGACGGAGAGAGCGGAGATTGTGGAGAGATGGAGATTGTGGAGAGACGGAGAGAGCGGAGATTGTGGAGAGACGGAGAGAGCGGAGATTGTGGGCAGTCAGAGAGAGCGGAGATTGTGGAGAGACGGAGAGAGCAGAGATTGTGGAGACACGGAGAGAGCGGAGATTGTGGAGAGGCGGAGATTGTGGAGAGACGGAGAGAGCGGAGATTGTGGAGACACGGAGGGAGCGGAGATTGTGGGGAGACGGAGTGAGCGGAGATTGTGCAGAGACAGAGAGAGCGGAGATTGTGGAGAGACGGAGAGAGCGGAGATTAGGGGGAGATGGAGAGAGCGGAGATTGTGGAGACACGGAGAGAGCGGAGATTGTGGAGAGACAGAGAGAGTGGAGATTGTGGGGAGACGGAGAGAGCGGAGATTGTGGGGAGACGGAGAGAGCGGAGATTGTGGGGAATCAGAGAGAGCGGAGATTGTGGAGAGACGGAGAGAGCGGAGATTGTGGAGAGAGCGGAGATTGTGGAGAGACGGAGTGAGCGGTGATTGTGGGGAGACCAAGAGAGCGGAGATTGTGGGGAGATGGAGAGAGCGGAGATTGTGGAGAGACGGAGAGAGCGGAGATTGTGAGGAGACGGAGAGAGCGGAGATTGTGCGGAATCAGAGAGAGCGGAGATTGTGGAGAGACGGAGAGAGCGGAGATTGTGGAGCGACGGAGAGAGCGGTGATTGTGGGGAGACCGAGAGAGCGGAGATTGTGGGGAGATGGAGAGAGCGGAGATTGTGGAGAGACGGAGAGAGCGGCGATTGTGGGGAGACGGAGAGAGCGGAGATTGTGGAGAGACGGAGAGAGCGTAGATTGTGGGGAGACAGAGAGAGCGAAGATTGTGGAGAGACGGAGAGAGCGTAGATTGTGGGGAGACAGAGAGAGCGGAGATTGTGGAGAGACGGAGATTGTGGAGAGACGGAGAGAGCTGAGATTGTGGAGAGACGGAGAGAGTGGAAATTGTGGAGAGAGCGGAGATTGTGGAGAGACGGAGAGAGCGGAGATTGTGGGAAGACGGAGAGAGTGGAGATTGTGGAGAGATAGAGAGAGCGGAGATTGTGGGGAGACGGAGAGAGCGGAGGTTGTGGGGAGACAGAGAGAGCGGAGATTGTGGGGAGGCGGAGAGACAGAGAGAGCGGAGATTGTGGGGAGACGGAGAGAGCGGAGATTGTTGGGAGTCGGAGAGAGCGGAGATTGTGGGGAGACAGAGAGAGCGGAGATTGTGGGGAGACAGAGAGAGCGGAGATTGAGGAGAGAGCGGAGATTGTGGGGAGACGGAGAGAGCGGAGATTGTGGAGAGACAGGAGATTGTGGAGAGAGCGGAGATTGTGGGGAGACAGAGAGTGCGGAGATTGTGGGGAGGCGGAGATTGTGGGGAGACGGAGAGAGCGGAGATTGTGGAGAGAGCGGAGATTGTGGGGAGAGCGGAGATTGTGGGGAGACAGAGAGAGCGGAGATTGTGGGGAGACAGAGACAGCGGAGATTGTGGAGAGACGGAGAGAGCGGAGATTGTGGAGAGAGCGAAGATTGTGGGGAGACAGAGAGAGCGGAGATTGTGGAGAGAGTGGAGATTGTGGGGAGACGGAGAGAGCGGAGATTGTGGAGAGAGCGGAGATTGTTGTGAGACGGAGAGAGCGGAGATTGTGGCGAGACAGAGAGCGGAGATTGTGGGGAGGCGGAGATTGTGGGGAGACGGAGAGAGCGGAGATTGTGGAGAGAGCGGAGATTGTGGGGAGACAGAGAGAGCGGAGATTGTGGGGAGACAGAGAGAGCGGAAATTGTGGAGAGACGGAGAGAGCGGAGATTGTGGAGAGAGCGGAGATTGTGGGGAGACGGAGAGAGCGGAGATTGTGGAGAGACGGAGAGAGCGGAGATTGTGGGGAGACCGAGAGAGCGGAGATTGTGGGGAGACGGAGAGAGCGGAGATTGTGGAGAGATGGAGAGAGCGGAGATTGTGGGGAGGTGGAGAGCGCGGAGATTGTGGAGAGACGGAGAGAGCGTAGATTGTGGGGAGACAGAGAGAGGGGAGATTGTGGAGAGACGGAGAGAGCGTAGATTGTGGGGAGACAGAGAGAGCGGAGATTGTGGAGAGACGGAGAGAGCGTAGATTGTGGGGAGACAGAGAGAGCGGAGATTGTGGAGAGACGGAGATTGTGGAGAGAGCGGAGGTTGTGGAGAGATGGAGAGAGTGGAAATTGTGGAGAGAGCGGAGATTGTGGAGAGACGGAGAGAGCGGAGATTGTGGGGAGACGGAGTGAGTGGAGATTGTGGAGAGACAGAGAGAGCGGAGATTGTGGGGAGACGGAGAGAGCGGAGATTGTGGAGAGACGGAGAGAGCGGAGATTGTGGGGAGACGGAGAGAGCGGAGATTGTGGGGAATCAGAGAGAGCGGAGATTGTGGAGAGACGTAGAGAGCGGAGATTGTGGAGAGACGGAGAGAGCAGAGATTGTGGAGAGACGGAGAGAGCGGTGATTTTGGGGAGACCGAGAGAGCGGAGATTGTGGGAGATGGAGAGAGCGGACATTGTGGAGAGACGGAGAGAGCGGAGATTGTGGGCAGACGGAGAGAGCGGAGATTGTGGAGAGACGGAGAGAGCGTAGATTGTGGGGAGACAGAGAGAGCGGAGATTGTGGAGAGACGGAGAGAGCGTAGATTGTGGGGAGACAGAGAGAGCGGAGATTGTGGAGAGACGGAGATTGTGGAGAGACGGAGAGAGCCGAGATTGTGGAGAGACAGAGAGAGTGGAAATTGTGGAGAGAGCGGAGATTGTGGAGAGATGGAGAGAGCGGAGATTGTGGGAAGACAGAGAGAGTGGAGATTGTGGAGAGACAGAGAGAGCGGAGATTGTGGGGAGACGGAGAGAGCGGAGATTGTGGGGAGACAGAGAGAGCGGAGATTGTGGAGAGAGCGGAGATTGTTGTGAGACGGAGAGAGCGGAGATTGTGGCGAGACAGAGAGAGCGGAGATTGTGGGGAGGCGGAGATTGTGGGGAGACGGAGAGAGCGGAGATTGTGGAGAGAGCGGAGATTGTGGGGAGACAGAGAGAGCGGAGATTGTGGGGAGACAGACAGAGCGGAGATTGTGGAGAGATGGAGATTGTGGGGAGACGGAGAGAGCGGAGATTGTGGCGAGACGGAGAGAGCGGAGATTTTGGGGAGACGGAGAGAGTGGAGATTATGGGGAGACGGAGAGAGCGGAGATGGTGGAGAGACGGAGAGAGCGGAGATTGTGGAGAGACGGAGAGAGCGGAGATTGTGGGCAGACGGAGAGAGCGGAGATTGTGGGGAGACGGAGAGAGCGGACATTGTGGGGAGACGGAGAGAGCGGAGATTGTGGGGAGACGGAGAGAGCGGAGATTGTGGAGAGATGGAGATTGTGGAGAGACGGAGAGAGCGGAGATTGTGGAGAGACGGAGAGAGTGGAAATTGTGGAGAGAGCAGAGATTGTGGAGAGATGGAGTGAGCGGAGATTGTGGGGAGACGGAGAGAGTGGAGATTGTGGAGAGACAGAGAGAGCGGAGATTGTGGGGAGACGGAGAGAGCGGAGATTGTGGGGAGACAGAGAGCGGAGATTGTGGGGAGTCAGAGAGAGCAGAGATTGTGGAGAGACAGAGAGAGCGGAGATTGTGGGGAGACGGAGAGAGCGGAGATTGTTGGGAGTCGGAGAGAGCGGAGATTGTGGGGAGACAGAGAGCGCGGAGATTGTGGGGAGACAGAGAGAGCGGAGATTGAGGAGAGAGCGGAGATTGAGGAGAGAGCGGAGATTGTGTGGAGACGGAGAGAGCGGAGATTGTGGAGAGAGCGGAGATTGTGGAGAGAGCGGAGATTGTGGGGAGACAGAGAGAGTGGAGATTGTGGGGAGGCGGAGATTGTGGGGAGACGGAGAGAGCGGAGATTGTGGAGAGAGCGGAGATTGTGGGGAGACTGAGAGAGCGGAGATTGTGGGGACACAGAGAGAGCGGAGATTGTGGAGAGACGGAGAGAGCGGAGATTGTGGAGAGAGCGGAGATTGTGGGGAGACAGAGAGAGCGGAGATTGTGGAGAGAGCGGAGAATGTGGGGAGACGGAGAGAGCGGAGATTGTGGGGAGACGGAGAGAGCGGAGATTGTGGAGAGACAGAGAGAGCGGAGATTGTTGTGAGACGGAGAGAGCGGAGATTGTGGCGAGACAGAGAGAGCGGAGATTGTGGGGAGGCGGAGATTGTGGGGAGACGGAGAGAGCGGAGATTGTGGAGAGAGCGGAGATTGTGGGGAGACAGAGAGAGCGGAGATTGTGGGGAGACAGAGAGAGCGGAGATTGTGGAGAGACGGAGATTGTGGGGAGATGGGAGAGCGGAGATTATGGAGAGACGGAGAGAGCGGAGATTGTGGGGAGACGGAGAGAGCGGAGATTATGGGGAGACGGAGAGAGCGGAGATGGTGGAGAGACGGAGAGAGCGGAGATTGTGGGGAGACGGAGAGAGCGGAGATTATGGGGAGACGGAGAGAGCGGAGATGGTGGAGAGACGGAGAGAGCGGAGATTGTGGGGAATCAGAGAGAGCGGAGATTGTGGAGAGACGTAGAGAGCGGAGATTGTGGAGAGACGGCGAGAGCGGAGATTGTGGAGAGACGGAGAGAGCGGTGATTGTGGGGAGACCGAGAGAGCGGAGATTGTGGGGAGATGGAGAGAGCGGACATTGTGGGGAGACGGAGAGAGCGGAGATTGTGGAGAGAGCGGAGATTGTGGGGAGACAGAGAGAGCGGAGATTGTGGGGAGACAGAGAGAGCGGAAATTGTGGAGAGACGGAGAGAGCGGAGATTGTGGAGAGAGCGGAGATTGTGGGGAGACGGAGAGAGCGGAGATTGTGGAGAGACGGAGAGAGCGGAGATTGTGGGGAGACCGAGAGAGCGGAGATTGTGGGGAGACGGAGAGAGCGGAGATTGTGGAGAGATGGAGAGAGCGGAGATTGTGGGGAGGTGGAGAGCGCGGAGATTGTGGAGAGACGGAGAGAGCGTAGATTGTGGGGAGACAGAGAGAGGGGAGATTGTGGAGAGACAGAGAGAGCGTAGATTGTGGGGAGACAGAGAGAGCGGAGATTGTGGAGAGACGGAGAGAGCGTAGATTGTGGGGAGACAGAGAGAGCGGAGATTGTGGAGAGACGGAGATTGTGGAGAGAGCGGAGGTTGTGGAGAGATGGAGAGAGTGGAAATTGTGGAGAGAGCGGAGATTGTGGAGAGACGGAGAGAGCGGAGATTGTGGGGAGACGGAGAGAGTGGAGATTGTGGAGAGACAGAGAGAGCGGAGATTGTGGGGAGACGGAGAGAGCGGAGATTGTGGAGAGACGGAGAGAGCGGAGATTGTGGGGAGACGGAGAGAGCGGAGATTGTGGGGAATCAGAGAGAGCGGAGATTGTGGAGAGACGTAGAGAGCGGAGATTGTGGAGAGACGGAGAGAGCAGAGATTGTGGAGAGACGGAGAGAGCGGTGATTTTGGGGAGACTGAGAGAGCGGAGATTGTGGGGAGATGGAGAGAGCGGACATTGTGGAGAGACGGAGAGAGCGGAGATTGTGGGCAGACGGAGAGAGCGGAGATTGTGGAGAGACGGAGAGAGCGGAGATTGTGGGGAGACAGAGAGAGCGGAGATTGTGGAGAGACGGAGAGAGCGTAGATTGTGGGGAGACAGAGAGAGCGGAGATTGTGGAGAGACGGAGATTGTGGAGAGACGGAGAGAGCCGAGATTGTGGAGAGACAGAGAGAGTGGAAATTGTGGAGAGAGCGGAGATTGTGGAGAGATGGAGAGAGCGGAGATTGTGGGAAGACAGAGAGAGTGGAGATTGTGGAGAGACAGAGAGAGCGGAGATTGTGGGGAGACGGAGAGAGCGGAGATTGTGGGGAGACAGAGAGAGCGGAGATTGTGGAGAGAGCGGAGATTGTTGTGAGACGGAGAGAGCGGAGATTGTGGCGAGACAGAGAGAGCGGAGATTGTGGGGAGGCGGAGATTGTGGGGAGACGGAGAGAGCGGAGATTGTGGAGAGAGCGGAGATTGTGGGGAGACAGAGAGAGCGGAGATTGTGGGGAGACAGACAGAGCGGAGATTGTGGAGAGATGGAGATTGTGGGGAGACGGAGAGAGCGGAGATTGTGGCGAGACGGAGAGAGCGGAGATTTTGGGGAGACGGAGAGCGTGGAGATTATGGGGAGACGGAGAGAGCGGAGATGGTGGAGAGACGGAGAGAGCGGAGATTGTGGAGAGACGGAGAGAGCGGAGATTGTGGGCAGACGGAGAGAGCGGAGATTGTGGGGAGACGGAGAGAGCGGACATTGTGGGGAGACGGAGAGAGCGGAGATTGTGGGGAGACGGAGAGAGCGGAGATTGTGGAGAGATGGAGATTGTGGAGAGACGGAGAGAGCGGAGATTGTGGAGAGACGGAGAGAGTGGAAATTGTGGAGAGAGCAGAGATTGTGGAGAGATGGAGAGAGCGGAGATTGTGGGGAGACGGAGAGAGTGGAGATTGTGGAGAGACAGAGAGAGCGGAGATTGTGGGGAGACGGAGAGAGCGGAGATTGTGGGGAGACAGAGTGCGGAGATTGTGGGGAGTCAGAGAGAGCAGAGATTGTGGAGAGACAGAGAGAGCGGAGATTGTGGGGAGACGGAGAGAGCGGAGATTGTTGGGAGTCGGAGAGAGCGGAGATTGTGGGGAGACAGAGAGCGCGGAGATTGTGGGGAGACAGAGAGAGCGGAGATTGAGGAGAGAGCGGAGATTGGGGAGAGAGCGGAGATTGTGTGGAGACGGAGAGAGCGGAGATTGTGGAGAGAGCGGAGATTGTGGAGAGAGCGGAGATTGTGGGGAGACAGAGAGAGTGGAGATTGTGGGGAGGCGGAGATTGTGGGGAGACGGAGAGAGCGGAGATTGTGGAGAGAGCGGAGATTGTGGGGAGACAGAGAGAGCGGAGATTGTGGGGACACAGAGAGAGCGGAGATTGTGGAGAGACGGAGAGAGCGGAGATTGTGGAGAGAGCGGAGATTGTGGGGAGACAGAGAGAGCGGAGATTGTGGAGAGAGCGGAGAATGTGGGGAGACGGAGAGAGCGGAGATTGTGGGGAGACGGAGAGAGCGGAGATTGTGGAGAGACAGAGAGAGCGGAGATTGTTGTGAGACGGAGAGAGCGGAGATTGTGGCGAGACAGAGAGAGCGGAGATTGTGGGGAGGCGGAGATTGTGGGGAGACGGAGAGAGCGGAGATTGTGGAGAGAGCGGAGATTGTGGGGAGACAGAGAGAGCGGAGATTGTGGGGAGACAGAGAGAGCGGAGATTGTGGAGAGACGGAGATTGTGGGGAGACGGAGAGAGCGGAGATTATGGAGAGACGGAGAGAGCGGAGATTGTGGGGAGACGGAGAGAGCGGAGATTATGGGGAGACGGAGAGAGCGGAGATGGTGGAGAGACGGAGAGAGCGGAGATTGTGGAGAGACGGAGAGAGCGGAGATTGTGGGCAGACGGAGAGAGCAGAGATTGTGGGGAGACGGAGAGAGCGGACATTGTGGGGAGATGGAGAGAGCGGAGATTGTGGGGAGACAGAGCGAGCGGAGATTGTGGGGAATCAGAGAGAGCGGAGATTGTGGAGAGACGTAGAGAGCGGAGATTGTGGAGAGACGGCGAGAGCGGAGATTGTGGAGAGACGGAGAGAGCGGTGATTGTGGGGAGACCGAGAGAGCGGAGATTGTGGGGAGATGGAGAGAGCGGACATTGTGGAGAGACGGAGAGAGCGGAGATTGTGGGCAGACGGAGAGAGCGGAGATTGTGGAGAGACGGAGAGAGCGTAGATTGTGGGGAGACAGAGAGAGCGGAGATTGTGGAGAGACGGAGAGAGCGGAGATTGTGGGGAGACAGAGAGAGCGGAGATTGTGGAGAGACGGAGATTGTGGATAGACGGAGAGAGCCGAGATTGTGGAGAGACAGAGAGAGTGGAAATTGTGGAGAGAGCGGAGATTGTGGAGAGATGGAGAGAGCGGAGATTGTGGGAAGACAGAGAGAGTGGAGATTGTGGAGAGACAGAGAGAGCGGAGATTGTGGGGAGACGGAGAGAGCGGAGATTGTGGGAAGACAGAGAGAGCGGAGATTGTGGAGAGAGCGGAGATTGTGGGGAGACAGAGAGAGCGGAGATTGTGGAGAGAGCGGAGATTGTGGGGAGACGGAGATTGTGGAGAGAGCGGAGATTGTGGGGAGACAGAGAGAGTGGAGATTGTGGGGAGGCGGAGATTGTGGGGAGACGGAGAGAGCGGAGATTGTGGAGAGAGCGGAGATTGTGGGGAGACAGAGAGAGCGGAGATTGTGGGGACACAGAGAGAGCGGAGATTGTGGAGAGACGGAGAGAGCGGAGATTGTGGAGAGAGCGGAGATTGTGGGGAGACAGAGAGAGCGGAGATTGTGGAGAGAGCGGAGAATGTGGGGAGACGGAGAGAGCGGAGATTGTGGGGAGACGGAGAGAGCGGAGATTGTGGAGAGACAGAGAGAGCGGAGATTGTTGTGAGACGGAGAGAGCGGAGATTGTGGTGAGACAGAGAGAGCGGAGATTGTGGGGAGGCGGAGATTGTGGGGAGACGGAGAGAGCGGAGATTGTGGAGAGAGCGGAGATTGTGGGGAGACAGAGAGAGCGGAGATTGTGGGGAGACAGAGAGAGCGGAGATTGTGGAGAGACGGAGATTGTGGGGAGACGGAGAGAGCGGAGATTATGGAGAGACGGAGAGAGCGGAGATTGTGGGGAGACGGAGAGAGCGGAGATTATGGGGAGACGGAGAGAGCGGAGATGGTGGAGAGACGGAGAGAGCGGAGATTGTGGAGAGACGGAGAGAGCGGAGATTGTGGGCAGACGGAGAGAGCGGAGATTGTGGGGAGACGGAGAGAGCGGACATTGTGGGGAGATGGAGAGAGCGGAGATTGTGGGGAGACAGAGAGAGCGGAGATTGTGGGGAATCAGAGAGAGCGGAGATTGTGGAGAGACGTAGAGAGCGGAGATTGTGGAGAGACGGCGAGAGCGGAGATTGTGGAGAGACGGAGAGAGCGGTGATTGTGGGGAGACCGAGAGAGCGGAGATTGTGGGGATATGGAGAGAGCGGACATTGTGGAGAGACGGAGAGAGCGGAGATTGTGGGCAGACGGAGAGAGCGGAGATTGTGGAGAGACGGAGAGAGCGTAGATTGTGGGGAGACAGAGAGAGCGGAGATTGTGGAGAGACGGAGAGAGCGGAGATTGTGGGGAGACAGAGAGAGCGGAGATTGTGGAGAGACGGAGAGAGCCGAGATTGTGGAGAGACAGAGAGAGTGGAAATTGTGGAGAGAGCGGAGATTGTGGAGAGATGGAGAGAGCGGAGATTGTGGGAAGACAGAGAGAGTGGAGATTGTGGAGAGACAGAGAGAGCGGAGATTGTGGGGAGACGGAGAGAGCGGAGATTGTGGGGAGACAGAGAGAGCGGAGATTGTGGAGAGAGCGGAGATTGTGGGGAGACAGAGAGAGCGGAGATTGTGGAGAGAGCGGAGATTGTGGGGAGACGGAGAGAGCGGAGATTGTGGCGAGACAGAGAGAGCGGAGATTGTGGGGAGGCGGAGATTGTGGGGAGACGGAGAGAGCGGAGATTGTGGGGAGATGGAGAGAGCGGACATTGTGGGGAGACGGAGAGAGCGGAGATTGTGGAGAGAGCGGAGATTGTGGGGAGACAGAGAGAGCGGAGATTGTGGGGAGACAGAGAGAGCGGAAATTGTGGAGAGACGGAGAGAGCGGAGATTGTGGAGAGAGCGGAGATTGTGGGGAGACGGAGAGAGCGGAGATTGTGGAGAGACGGAGAGAGCGGAGATTGTGGGGAGACCGAGAGAGCGGAGATTGTGGGGAGACGGAGAGAGCGGAGATTGTGGAGAGATGGAGAGAGCGGAGATTGTGGGGAGGTGGAGAGCGCGGAGATTGTGGAGAGACGGAGAGAGCGTAGATTGTGGGGAGACAGAGAGAGGGGAGATTGTGGAGAGACAGAGAGAGCGTAGATTGTGGGGAGACAGAGAGAGCGGAGATTGTGGAGAGACGGAGAGAGCGTAGATTGTGGGGAGACAGAGAGAGCGGAGATTGTGGAGAGACGGAGATTGTGGAGAGAGCGGAGGTTGTGGAGAGATGGAGAGAGTGGAAATTGTGGAGAGAGCGGAGATTGTGGAGAGACGGAGAGAGCGGAGATTGTGGGGAGACGGAGAGAGTAGAGATTGTGGAGAGACAGAGAGAGCGGAGATTGTGGGGAGACGGAGAGAGCGGAGATTGTGGAGAGACGGAGAGAGCGGAGATTGTGGGGAGACGGAGAGAGCGGAGATTGTGGGGAATCAGAGAGAGCGGAGATTGTGGAGAGACGTAGAGAGCGGAGATTGTGGAGAGACGGAGAGAGCAGAGATTGTGGAGAGACGGAGAGAGCGGTGATTTTGGGGAGACCGAGAGAGCGGAGATTGTGGCGATATGGAGAGAGCGGACATTGTGGAGACGGAGAGAGCGGAGATTGTGGGCAGACGGAGAGAGCGGAGATTGTGGAGAGACGGAGAGAGCGTAGATTGTGGGGAGACAGAGAGAGCGGAGATTGTGGAGAGACGGAGAGAGCGTAGATTGTGGGGAGACAGAGAGAGCGGAGATTGTGGAGAGACGGAGATTGTGGAGAGACGGAGAGAGCCGAGATTGTGGAGAGACAGAGAGAGTGGAAATTGTGGAGAGAGCGGAGATTGTGGAGAGATGGAGAGAGCGGAGATTGTGGGAAGACAGAGAGAGTGGAGATTGTGGAGAGACAGAGAGAGCGGAGATTGTGGGGAGACGGAGAGAGCGGAGATTGTGGGGAGACAGAGAGAGCGGAGATTGTGGAGAGAGCGGAGATTGTTGTGAGACGGAGAGAGCGGAGATTGTGGCGAGACAGAGAGAGCGGAGATTGTGGGGAGGCGGAGATTGTGGGGAGACGGAGAGAGCGGAGATTGTGGAGAGAGCGGAGATTGTGGGGAGACAGAGAGAGCGGAGATTGTGGGGAGACAGACAGAGCGGAGATTGTGGAGAGATGGAGATTGTGGGGAGACGGAGAGAGCGGAGATTGTGGCGAGACGGAGAGAGCGGAGATTTTGGGGAGACGGAGAGCGTGGAGATTATGGGGAGACGGAGAGAGCGGAGATGGTGGAGAGGCGGAGAGAGCGGAGATTGTGGAGAGACGGAGAGAGCGGAGATTGTGGAGAGACGTAGAGAGCGGAGATTGTGGGGAGACGGAGAGAGCGGACATTGTGGGGAGACGGAGAGAGCGGAGATTGTGGGGAGACGGAGAGAGCGGAGATTGTGGAGAGATGGAGATTGTAGAGAGAAGGAGAGAGCGGAGATTGTGGAGAGACGGAGAGAGTGGAAATTGTGGAGAGAGCAGAGATTGTGGAGAGATGGAGAGAGCGGAGATTGTGGGGAGACGGAGAGAGTGGAGATTGTGGAGAGACAGAGAGAGCGGAGATTGTGGGGAGACGGAGGGAGCGGAGATTGTGGGGAGACAGAGAGCGGAGATTGTGGGGAGTCAGAGAGAGCAAAGATTGTGGAGAGACAGAGAGAGCGGAGATTGTGGGGAGACGGAGAGAGCGGAGATTGTTGGGAGTCGGAGAGAGCGGAGATTGTGGGGAGACAGAGAGCGCGGAGATTGTGGGGAGACAGAGAGAGCGGAGATTGAGGAGAGAGCGGAGATTGAGGAGAGAGCGGAGATTGTGTGGAGACGGAGAGAGCGGAGATTGTGGAGAGAGCGGAGATTGTGGAGAGAGCGGAGATTGTGGGGAGACAGAGAGAGTGGAGATTGTGGGGAGGCGGAGATTGTGGGGAGACGGAGAGAGCGGAGATTGTGGAGAGAGCGGAGATTGTGGGGAGACAGAGAGAGCGGAGATTGTGGGGACACAGAGAGAGCGGAGATTGTGGAGAGACGGAGAGAGCGGAGATTGTGGAGAGAGCGGAGATTGTGGGGAGACAGAGAGAGCGGAGATTGTGGAGAGAGCGGAGAATGTGGGGAGACGGAGAGAGCGGAGATTGTGGGGAGACGGAGAGAGCGGAGATTGTGGAGAGACAGAGAGAGCGGAGATTGTTGTGAGACGGAGAGAGCGGAGATTGTGGCGAGACAGAGAGAGCGGAGATTGTGGGGAGGCGGAGATTGTGGGGAGACGGAGAGAGCGGAGATTGTGGAGAGAGCGGAGATTGTGGGGAGACAGAGAGAGCGGAGATTGTGGGGAGACAGAGAGAGCGGAGATTGTGGAGAGACGGAGATTGTGGGGAGACGGAGAGAGCGGAGATTATGGAGAGACGGAGAGAGCGGAGATTGTGGGGAGACGGAGAGAGCGGAGATTATGGGGAGACGGAGAGAGCGGAGATGGTGGAGAGACGGAGAGAGCGGAGATTGTGGAGAGACGGAGAGAGCGGAGATTGTGGGCAGACGGAGAGAGCGGAGATTGTGGGGAGACGGAGAGAGCGGACATTGTGGGGAGATGGAGAGAGCGGAGATTGTGGGGAGACAGAGAGAGCGGAGATTGTGGGGAATCAGAGTGTGCGGAGATTGTGGAGAGACGTAGAGAGCGGAGATTGTGGAGAGACGGCGAGAGCAGAGATTGTGGAGAGACGGAGAGAGCGGTGATTGTGGGGAGACCGAGAGAGCGGAGATTGTGGGGAGATGGAGAGAGCGGACATTGTGGAGAGACGGAGAGAGCGGAGATTGTGCGCAGACGGAGAGAGCGGAGATTGTGGAGAGACGGAGAGAGCGTAGATTGTGGGGAGACAGAGAGAGCGGAGATTGTGGAGAGACGGAGAGAGCGGAGATTGTGGGGAGACAGAGAGAGCGGAGATTGTGGAGAGACGGAGATTGTGGAGAGACGGAGAGAGCCGAGATTGTGGAGAGACAGAGAGAGTGGAAATTGTGGAGAGAGCGGAGATTGTGGAGAGATGGAGAGAGCGGAGATTGTGGGAAGACAGAGAGAGTGGAGATTGTGGAGAGACAGAGAGAGCGGAGATTGTGGGGAGACGGAGAGAGCGGAGATTGTGGGGAGACAGAGAGAGCGGAGATTGTGGAGAGAGCGGAGATTGTGGGGAGACAGAGAGAGCGGAGATTGTGGAGAGAGCGGAGATTGTGGGGAGACGGAGAGAGCGGAGATTGTGGCGAGACAGAGAGAGCGGAGATTGTGGGGAGGCGGAGATTGTGGGGAGACGGAGAGAGCGGAGATTGTGGAGAGAGCGGAGATTGTGGGGAGACAGAGAGAGCGGAGATTGTGGGGAGACAGGCAGAGCGGAGATTGTGGAGAGATGGAGATTGTGGGGAGACGGAGAGAGCGGAGATTGTGGCGAGACGGAGAGAGCGGAGATTTTGGGGAGACGGAGAGAGTGGAGATTATGGGGAGACGGAGAGAGCGGAGATGGTGGAGAGACGGAGAGAGCGGAGATTGTGGAGAGACGGAGAGAGCGGAGATTGTGGGCAGACGGAGAGAGCGGAGATTGTGGGGAGACGGAGAGAGCGGACATTGTGGGGAGACGGAGAGAGCGGAGATTGTGGGGAGACGGAGAGAGCGGAGATTGTGGAGAGGTGGAGATTGTGGAGAGACGGAGAGAGCGGAGATTGTGGAGAGACGGAGAGAGTGGAAATTGTGGAGAGAGCAGAGATTGTGGAGAGACGGAGAGAGCGGAGATTGTGGGGAGACGGAGAGAGTGGAGATTGTGGAGAGACAGAGAGAGCGGAGATTGTGGGGAGACGGAGAGAGCGGAGATTGTGGGGAGACAGAGAGCGGAGATTGTGGGGAGTCAGAGAGAGCAGAGATTGTGGAGAGACAGAGAGAGCGGAGATTGTGGGGAGACGGAGAGAGCGGAGATTGTTGGGAGTCGGAGAGAGCGGAGATTGTGGGGAGACAGAGAGCGCGGAGATTGTGGGGAGACAGAGAGAGCGGAGATTGAGGAGAGAGCGGAGATTGAGGAGAGAGCGGAGATTGTGTGTAGACGGAGAGAGCGGAGATTGTGGAGAGAGCGGAGATTGTGGAGAGAGTGGAGATTGTGGGGAGACAGAGAGAGTGGAGATTGTGGGGAGGCGGAGATTGTGGGGAGACGGAGAGAGCGGAGATTGTGGAGAGAGCGGAGATTGTGGGGAGACAGAGAGAGCGGAGATTGTGGGGACACAGAGAGAGCGGAGATTGTGGAGAGACGGAGAGAGCGGAGATTGTGGAGAGAGCGGAGATTGTGGGGAGACAGAGAGAGCGGAGATTGTGGAGAGAGCGGAGAATGTGGGGAGACGGAGAGAGCGGAGATTGTGGGGAGACGGAGAGAGCGGAGATTGTGGAGAGACAGAGAGAGCGGAGATTGTTGTGAGACGGAGAGAGCGGAGATTGTGGCGAGACAGAGAGAGCGGAGATTGTGGAGAGAGCGGAGATTGTGGGGAGACAGAGAGAGCGGAGATTGTGGGGAGACAGAGAGAGCGGAGATTGTGGAGAGACGGAGATTGTGGGGAGACGGAGAGAGCGGAGATTATGGAGAGACGGAGAGAGCGGAGATTGTGGGGAGACGGAGAGAGCGGAGATTATGGGGAGACGGAGAGAGCGGAGATGGTGGAGAGACGGAGAGAGCGGAGATTGTGGAGAGACGGAGAGAGCGGAGATTGTGGGCAGACGGAGAGAGCGGAGATTGTGGGGAGACGGAGAGAGCGGACATTGTGGGGAGATGGAGAGAGCGGAGATTGTGGGGAGACAGAGAGAGCGGAGATTGTGGGGAGACGGTGAGAGCGGAGATTGTGGAGAGATGGAGATTGTGGAGAGACGGAGAGAGCGGAGATTGTGGAGAGACAGAGAGAGCGGAGATTGTGGGCAGTCAGAGAGAGCGGAGATTGTAGAGAGACGGAGAGAGCAGAGATTGTGGAGACACGGAGAGAGCGGAGATTGTGGAGAGGCGGAGATTGTGGAGAGACGGAGATTGTGGAGACACGGAGAGAGCGGAGATTGTGGGGAGACAGAGTGAGCGGAGATTGTGGAGAGGCGGAGAGACCGGAGATTGTGGAGAGACGGAGAGAGCGGAGATTGTGGAGAGACGGAGAGTGCGGAGATTGTGGAGACACGGAGAGAGCGGAGATTGTGGAGAGACAGAGAGAGCGGAGATTGTGGGGAGACGGAGAGAGCGGAGATTGTGAGGAGACGGAGAGAGCGGAGATTGTGGGGAGACAGAGAGAGCGGAGATTGTGGAGAGACGGAGAGAGCAGAGATTGTGGAGAGATGGAGATTGTGGAGAGACGGAGAGAGCGGAGATTGTGGAGAGACAGAGAGAGCGGAGATTGTGGGCAGTCAGAGAGAGCGGAGATTGTGGAGAGACGGAGAGAGCAGAGATTGTGGAGACACGGAGAGAGCGGAGATTGTGGAGAGGCGGAGATTGTGGAGAGACGGAGATTGTGGAGACACGGAGAGAGCGGAGATTGTGGGGAGACGGAGTGAGAGGAGATTGTGGAGAGACAGAGAGACCGGAGATTGTGGGGAGACAGAGAGAGCGGAGATTGTGGAGAGACGGAGAGAGCGGAGATTGTGGAGAGATGGAGAGAGCGGAGATTGTGGAGAGACGGAGAGAGCGGGGATTGTGGAGAGAGCGGAGATTTTGGGGAGATGGAGAGCGAGCGGAGATTGTGGGGAGACGGAGATAGCGGAGATTAGGGGGAGATGGAGAGAGCAGAGATTAGGGGGAGACAGAGAGAGCGGAGATTGTGGGGAGACGGAGAGAGCGGAGATTGTGGGGAGACGGAGAGAGAGCGGAGATTGTGGAGACACGGAGAGAGCGGAGATTGTGGAGAGGCGGAGATTGTGGAGAGACGGAGATTGTGGAGACACGGAGAGAGCGGAGATTGTGGGGAGACGGAGTGAGCGGAGATTGTGGAGAGACGGAGAGACCGGAGATTGTGGAGAGACGGAGAGAGCGGAGATTGTGGAGAGACGGAGAGAGCGGAGATTGTGGAGACACGGAGAGAGCGGAGATTGTGGAGAGACAGAGAGAGCAGAGATTGTGGGGAGACGGAGAGAGCGGAGATTGTGAGGAGACGGAGAGAGCGGAGATTGTGGGGAGACAGAGAGAGTGGAGATTGTGGAGAGACGGAGAGAGCGGAGATTGTGGAGAGATGGAGATTGTGGAGAGACGGAGAGAGCGGAGATTGTGGAGAGACAGAGAGAGCGGAGATTGTGGGCAGTCAGAGAGAGCGGAGATTGTGGAGAGACGGAGAGAGCAGAGATTGTGGAGATACGGAGAGAGCGGAGATTGTGGAGAGGCGGAGATTGTGGAGAGACGGAGATTGTGGAGACACGGAGAGAGCGGAGATTGTGGGGAGACGGAGTGAGCGGAGATTGTGGAGAGACGGAGAGACCGGAGATTGTGGAGAGAGCGGAGATTTTGGGGAGATGGAGAGCGAGCGGAGATTGTGGGGAGACGGAGATAGCGGAGATTAGGGGGAGATGGAGAGAGCAGAGATTAGGGGGAGACAGAGAGAGCGGAGATTGTGGGGAGACGGAGAGAGAGCGGAGATTGTGGGGAGACGGAGAGAGCGGAGATTGTGGGGAATCAGAGAGAGCGAAGATTGTGGAGAGACGGACAGAGCGGAGATTGTGGGGAGACAGAGAGAGCGGAGATTGTGGAGAGACGGGGAGAGCGGAGATTAGGGGGAGATGGAGAGAGCAGAGATTAGGGGGAGACAGAGAGAGCGGAGATTGTGGGGAGACGGAGAGAGCGGAGATTGTGGGGAGACGGAGAGAGAGCGGAGATTGTGGGGAGACGGAGAGAGCGGAGATTGTGGGGAATCAGAGAGAGCGAAGATTGTGGAGAGACGGAGAGAGCGGAGATTATGGGGAGACAGAGAGAGCGGAGATTGTGGAGAGACGGCGAGAGCGGAAATTGTGGGGAGATGGAGAGAGCGGAGATCGTGGGGAGACGGAGAAAGCAGAGATTGTGGGGAGACGGAGAGAGCGGAGATTGTGCAGAGACGGAGAGAGCGGAGATTGTGGGGAGACGGAGAGAGCAGAGATTGTGGGGAGACGGAGAGAGCGGAGATTGTGCAGAGACGGAGAGAGCGGAGATTGTGCAGAGACGGAGAGAGCGGAGATTGTGGGGAGACGGAGAGAGCCGAGATTGTGGGGAGACAGAGAGAGCGGAGATTGTGGAGAGACGGAGAGAGCGGAAATTGTGGGGGAATGGAGAGAGCGGAGATTGTGGGGAGACAGAGAGAGCGGAGATCGTGGGGAGACGGAGAGAGCAAAGATTGTGGGGAGACGGAGAGAGCGGAGATTGTGGAGAGACAGAGAGAGCGGAGATGGTGGGGAGACAGAGAGAGCTGAGATTGTGGGGAGACAGAGAGAGTGGAGATTGTGGAGAGACGGAGAGAGTGGAGATTGTGGGTAGACAGAGAGAGCCGAGATTGTGGGGAGACAGAGAGAGCGGAGATTGTGGGGAGACGGAGAGAGCGGAGATTGTGCAGAGACGGAGAGAGCGGAGATTGTGCAGAGACGGAGAGAGCGGAGATTGTGGAGAGACGGAGAGAGCGGAGATTGTGCAGAGACGGAGAGAGCGGAGATTGTGCAGAGACGGAGAGAGCGGAGATTGTGGGGAGACGGAGAGAGCAGAGATTGTGGGGAGACGGAGAGAGCGGAGATTGTGCAGAGACGGAGAGAGCGGAGATTGTGGGGAGACGGAGAGAGCCGAGATTGTGGGGAGACAGAGAGAGCGGAGATTGTGGAGAGACGGAGAGAGCGGAAATTGTGGGGGAATGGAGAGAGCGGAGATTGTGGGGAGACAGAGAGAGCGGAGATCGTGGGGAGACGGAGAGAGCAGAGATTGTGGGGAGACGGAGAGAGCGGAGATTGTGGAGAGACAGAGAGAGCGGAGATGGTGGGGAGACAGAGAGAGCGGAGATTGTGGGGAGACAGAGAGAGTGGAGATTGTGGAGAGACGGAGAGAGTGGAGATTGTGGGTAGACAGAGAGAGCCGAGATTGTGGGGAGACAGAGAGAGCGGAGATTGTGGGGAGACGGAGAGAGCGGAGGTTGTGCAGAGACGGAGAGAGCGGAGATTGTGGAGAGACGGAGAGAGCGGAGATTGTGCAGAGACGGAGAGAGCGGAGATTGTGCAGAGACGGAGAGAGTGGAGATTGTGGGGAGACGGAGAGAGCGGAGATTGTGGGGAGACGGAGAGAGCGGAGATTGTGCAGAGACGGAGAGAGCGGAGATTGTGGGGAGACGGAGAGAGCGGAGATTGTGGGGAGACAGAGAGAGATGAGGCAGGAAGACACACTGAGACATAGGGAGTGAGAGAAGGCAGCTTGAGTTCACCGCCTTTGTGGATCTGTCTGCCTACCCAACAGCTAACCAGCAGCACGGGAGAAGGGCTCCAAGTGATTGGTTTCCTGGTTGTCATGAACGGTTACTGTGTTACTGTCCCCTTACATCATGGAAGGTGATGTCCCCTTTAAGACCGGGCTTGGAACCCTGGGGGCTGCGCCTCTGGCCCCGCCCACCTGGGAGCCGTATATAAGTGGCCGTCTTGCAGGTGGCACCCAGTTAGCACCCGTCTCGGCACCAGGCTAGTTCTTAGCTTATTAACGCCTTCTGTACCGTTTTACTCTCTAGCGTCGTTACTGAGGGAGAAAGGAGGACGTGTGGACATGAAGGCCGGATATCCGGCTCAGCCTGGAACCTGCACATCCCTTATTTTCTCTCCAGCAGGACTGCGCTGTCAGCTGCAGCATGGCGGCCAGCCAAGATCAGAAGGCTGTCTTTGTTTTATTTGTTTGTGTGTCAAATGCCGCTGGTCAGCCACACGAGGGCTAGACATTACCCGTCCGCCTGAGCCGGGATAATTGCTGGTGGAAATCCCAACTGAGGCTCCTCCGATGACTCGTGGCGGGTCAGGAGAGTTCAAACCTGGTTCTGTGGCGATTGACATTGTTTCAGTGAACAGAGTGAAGGGGAGGATGGGGAGAGATCGATCGGATCAGCACAATATGAGGAGCACGGATCGACAGGCACTCTTTCCCAGGGTGGAGGGGTCAATCACTAGGGGGCATAGGTTTAAGGTCCAGGGGGCAAAGTTTAGAGGACTGGGAAATCTTTAGGGGGCAACAGAAAGCTACTAAAAAGCTACAAAGAAGAGTAAGATAGATCATGAGAGTAAACTTGCTCAGAATATAAAAACAGATAGTAAAAGTTTCTACCAATACATAAAACAAAAAAGAGTGGCTGAGGTAAATATTAGTCCTTTAGAGGATGAGAAGGGAGATTTAATAATGGGAGACGAGGAAATGGCTGAGGAACTGAACAGGTTTTTTGGGTCGGTCTTCACAGTGGAAGACACAAATAACATGCCAGTGAC
>NC_092726.1:7681662-7719162 GCF_047496885.1 Scyliorhinus torazame
TTTCTCCAACCAGATAGAGTCGAACTCAGGAACTGCATCTCGTTCGAGGGCTATGGAGGAGCGCAGAGGTCTGAGAGGTGGAGGAGATGGGGGTGGGGTGGGATGGAACTGGAGACAAACATGAACATTTATAAAAACTGAGGCACTGTTGGAGCAAGATCCAACGTCGGCCGGAGGCAGAAGGCGCTTCGGGAGGGAATTCAGGAGTGTGGCTCTCGGGCAGCTGGAGGCTGCCACCACAGACGGAGGGAGTGTAAGTGGCACTGAGCATGGGGAACAAGGCAGAGGAACACAGAGCGGAGTTTACGGGGGGGAGGGGGGGGGGGGGCGGGGGGGGGGGGGCAGGAGGCCAACATGGGGGGTGCGATTCTCCAATATGGAGACAGAGTGTTCGCGCCGTCGTGAACGCCGTCGGGAAACGGACGCGGGCACTAGCGATTCTGTCCCCCACAGGGGACCAGCACGGCATTTCACAGTGAAGGTGATTCTCAAAGCTGGAACAGGCGAAAAGAAGCTTCTGCCTTCAGTCCACCCCCACCCCCTTCGCAGTCTATCACCACAATCAGATATGAGCAGGAGTGCAAAGGCAACAAGGATTTACAAGCAGCTCGTTCCCTTTGAAGCTCAACTCAGCGACCAAAGACATCAGAAAGGGCCACTTTCCCAATTGGGATTTCAACCAGAGAGGGCGTCTCCTGCTACGGATTCCTGCCCCCGGGTGCGTCAGCGGCCTGTCTCCTTCCTGCCGTCAGGTGGAACGTGTTTAATAACAATAATAATCGCTTATTGTCACAAGTAGGCTTCGATGAAGTTACTGTGAAAAGCCCCTAGTCGCCACATTCCGGCGCCTGTTCGGGGAGGCTGGCACGGGAATTGAACCCGCGCTGCTGGCGTTGCTCTGCATCACAAACCAGCTGTCTAGCCCACTGAGCTGAACCGGCTCTAGGGAAGGAATTCCAGAGCTTTGGGGGGGGTGCTCAGGCTGTGTTCGGTTAAATGCATTTTGACGAGCTCTGTAAACATCCCCGTGTACTCGGCCGTGGACCGAGTCGTGGGAAATGGGATTGGAGTAGAGAGGGACTTGATGGCCGACGCAGGTCCGATAGGCCGAAGGGTCTCTCTCTCTCTCTCTCTCTCTCCGTACGGTAAAACCCTTCGGACTCTATCTATCCACCCACGAAGGTGAGGAAGAAACAACTGACGCAAGGATCCACCATTCAAAACACTGCCCTCTGTAATCAAACAAAAACCCTTTCACTTAACTCTGCTTAATGCTGCAAGATTAATCGAACAATCGAATCAAGAAACATATCAACAGCGTAGCACTGAATAGATCATCCAGCAGAGATGCCGCTGAGGCAAGTCTTCCCGTGGGGTAAATCGAAAATTAACAGTACCAAGGCCGCTCATTAACGGCTAATTGTGTGTGCATGACAACCGTTCCAGGCTACACTCACACAGCAAACATGTATCATCTGTCTGCCGAACACATTCAGTCTGACCTCAATTCAAAGGGACATTGCGTACAAACTCTGTAAGGAGGAGGTATTTGCGGAGATGTGGGCTTGAGCAAGGGAGGAGGAGAGGTCTGGGGCACACTGCTCCTTCAAAGAGCGTGTGTGGGTGTGGTGAACCACTGTAATAGGAGATGTAAGGTAGGAACTGCACTACAGGTTCACCGGTAGCTCCTGCCGGCTGGCTCCGCCCACGGAGAACTGTATAAATATGCATGCCCTCCAGTGCCCTGCCATTTCGCCAGCTGCAGCAGGAGGCCACGCATCTGACTGTAATAAAGACACAGTTGTCCCCAACTTTAGTCTGTGCAATTGATCGTGCATCAATTTATTACAGTCAGATTTTCCACAGAATGGATATCCGAATTAAGCCCGATCGCCTGCAGCTGGATCCGCACTCGCCCGACGCCAGAAAAGACTTTACTCACTGGCGAGCATGTTTTGAGGCCTACACCAACGCGGCGGACTCCGCGCCAACGGAGGCTCAGAAGATAAACGTCCTGTACTCCAGACTGAGCTCCAGCGAGTTCCCGTTGATCCAAGACGCCACGGATTACACAAAAGCAATGGAATTCCTCAAAGAACACTACGTGCAGAAGGCGAACACGCTCTTCGCCAGGCATGTACTTGCCACCCGCTCGCAACTACCTGGTGATTCCATCAAAGACTTCTGGCGGGCCCCAATTCCACTCATCCGGGACTGTGACTGTCAAGTCGTTACGGCCGCCGAACACGCGAATCTCCTCATGCGCGATGCCTTCGTGACGGGGATTGCGTCAGACCGCATCCGAGAACGGTTACTGGAAGGGGCCACGCTCGAACAGGCGGAGACGAAAACCTTGGCGCTCTCCATGACGGTCGCATCCCGTAACGTACAATCGTACCCCTCCCGCTGTGCTGCCCACCCTTCTACTCCTTCCTACCCCTCCGGGACCCCGCCGACGACAACCTCAGCCGGGGCCCTGCCTTCCCAATACGCCTGCGCCACACGCCGATCCGCGCACCCCGGGGGTCCCCGCTGCTACTTCTGCGGTCAGCAGAAACACCCCCGCCAACACTGCCCGGCTCGCACTGCCGTTTGTAAAGCCCGCAGTAAAAAGGGCCACTTCGCGGCGGTGTGCCAGGCCCGTGCAGTCGCTGCGATCGCGCCCGCTATCGCCCCCTCCCCCACACCAGACGCACAATGGGAGCCGCCATCTTCTCCTCCTGGGTCCACGTGCGACCAATGTGTGCCGCCATCTTGTCCCCCTTTGGCCACGTGCGCCCCATGGGCGCCGCCATCTTGTCCCAACCCTGCAATTTGCGCCCCATGGGTGCCGCCATCTTGACCCGACACCACAATGTGCGCACCATGGGCGGCGCCATGTTATCCCCCACAGGGTCTCCGGACATCCCGACATCGGAACCGCTAGGAACCGTTGCCACGAGGAGCAGACGGTACAGCACCCAGGACAAGACCTTCATCACGTCCGAAGTCCAGCGGCTGCTTCGGGAAGGCATTATCGAGGCCAGCAACAGCCCCTGGAGAGCCCAAGTGGTAGTGGTTAAAACTGGGGAGAAACACAGGATGGTCGTGGACTACAGCCAGACCATCACTCGGTACACGCAGCTCGATGCGTACCCCCTCCCACGCATATCTGATATGGTCAATCAGATTGCACAGTACCGGGTCTTCTCAACAATTAACCTGAAATCCGCCTCCCACCAGCTCCCCATCCAGAAGTCGGACCAGCCATACACTGCCTTCGAGGCGGACGGTCGCCTCTACCACTTCCTTAGAGTCCCTTTCGGTGTCACAAATGGGGTCTCAGTCTTCCAAAGAGAGATGGACCGAATGGTCGACCAGTACGGTTTGCGGGCCACCTTTCCGTACTTAGATAATGTCACCATCTGCGGCCATGACCAGCAGGACCACGATGCCAACCTCGATAAATTCCTCCGCACTGCCACTCTTCTCAACCTGACCTACAACAAAGAGAAGTGTGTGTTCAGCACGACCCGGTTAGCCATTCTCGGCTATGTAGTCCAAAACGGACTTCTCGGGCCCGACCCCGAGCGCATGCGCATCCTCATGGAACTTCCCCTCCCCCACTGCCCCAAGGCCCTCAAACGCTGCCTGGAGTTCTTTTCCTACTACGCTCAGTGGGTCCCAAACTATGCGGGCAAGGCCCGCCCACTCATTCAGTCCACCCAATTCCCCCTCGCGGCCGAGGCACAACGTGCTTTCGCCCGCATCAGAGCAGACATCGCCAAGGCCGGGATGCGCGCAGTGGACGAGTCACTGCCTTTCCAAGTAGAAAGCGACGCTTCAGACGTCGCCCTTGCCGCCACCCTCAACCAGGCAGGCAGGCCCGTGGCATTCTTTTCCCGCACCCTCATGCCTCGGAAATTCGACACTCATCCGTCGAAAAGGAGGCCCAAGCTATCGTTGAAGCTGTGCGGCATTGGAGGCATTACCTGGCCGGTAAGAGATTCACTCTCCTCACTGACCAACGGTCGATAGCCTTCATGTTCAACAACACACAGTGGGGCAAGATCAAAAATGATAAAATCTTGCGGTGGAGAATCGAGCTCTCCACCTATAATTACGAGATCTTGTATCGTTATGCCCCCAGACGCCCTCTCCCGAGGTACATGTGCCAGCGCACAAGTGGACCAACTCCGGGCCCTGCACGACAGCCTTTGTCACCCGGGGGTCACTCGATTGTACCATCTGGTCAAAGCTCGCAATCTGCCCTACTCCGTTGAGGAAGCAAGGATAGTCACCAAGGACTGCCAGGTCTGTGCGGAGTGCAAGCCACACTTCTACCGGCCGGACCGTGCGCGCCTGGTGAAGGCTTCCCGCCCCTTTGAACGCCTCAGCGTGGATTTCAAAGGGCCCCTCCCCTCCACCGACCGTAACACATACATTCTCAATGTGGTCGATGAGTACTCCAGATTCCCCTTCGCCATCCCATGCTCCGATATGACGTCTGCCACCATCATCAAGGCCCTCAGCACCAGCTTCGCTCTGTTCGGCTTCCCCGCCTACATCCACAGAGACAGGGGATCCTCATTCATGAGCGATGAGCTGGGTCAGTTCCTGCTCAGCAGGGGTATAGCCTCCAGCAGGACGACCAGCTACAACCCCCGGGGTAACGGGCAAGTAGAACGGGAGAATGGGACGGTTTGGAGGGCCGTCCAGCTGGCCCGACGGTCCAGGAACCTCCCAGCCTCTCGCTGGCAGGAGGTCCTCCCTGACGCTCTGCACTCCATCTGGTCACTATTGTGCACCGCCACTAATAACACACCCCACGAACGTGTTTTTACCTTCCCCAGGAAGTCCACATCCGGTGTGTCGCTCCCGACTTGGCTCGCTGCTCCAGGACCGGTCCTTCTCCGTAGGCACGTCCGACTCCACAAGGCGGACCCCTTGGTGGACAGGGTTCACCTGCTCCACGCCAACCCTCAATATGCCTACGTTGAGTTCCCGACGGCCGCCAAGATACAGTTTCACTCAGGGACCTGGCACCGTCAGGTTCCACCCCAACACCCCCCCCCCCCACCCCCACCAATGCGCCCCCCCCCCCACAACTCCCACCACGCCGCCAATATTGACCCTACCAGACCACCCCCCCCTCCCCTTTTCCGCACAAGAGGACGACGAGGACTTCTGCACGCTCCTGGAGTTCCCCGATGTCTGGCCAGCATCAGCACCGCCACCACCGCCATCGGTGCCACCTCCACCACCGCCAGCACCGACTTCGCCGCCACCGTTACGCCGCTCCCAACGGAGCACCAAAGCACCGGACCGGCTGAACCTTTGACGGACTCCGGACCGTCAACCTGGACTTTTCTTTCCCTCGCACTGTACATAATTCCACTAATTGTATATAGTTTCACGTCACCCCCGCCGGACTCATTTTTAACAGGGGGTGAATGTGGTGAACCACTGTAATAGGAGATGTAAGGTAGGACCTGCACTACAGGTTCGCCGGTAGCCCCTGCCGGCTGGCTCCGCCCACGGAGAACTGTATAAATATGCGTGACCTCCAGTGCCCTGCCATTTCGCCAGCTGCAGCAGGAGGCCACGCATCGGACTGTAATAAAGCCACAGTTGTACCCAACTTTAGTCTTTGTGCAATTGATCGTGCATCAAGGGGCAGTGGCCCAAAGATAAATTCTATCACCAGAGGACCTTGTGAGCTGGAAAAGGGGAAGACGGATTGATGGGGCCGGAGCCCAGGGGTGGTAATTACAGGGGAATCGCAAAGGGGTGGCGGCTGTGAGTGACGCCTCGGTGAAACAGACCAGCGCCAAGCAAGGTTCGACGTGGAGAAAATGTTTCCACTTGCGGGAGGCAAAAGGAAAACGGAGCATCAGCAACATAACTCATCGCTAACTCCTAACGGGGCAGTCAGGAGAAAGCTCTTTCCCCAGAGACAATGTGGAACTCGCTCCCACAGCGAGTGGTTGAGGTGAAGAGTGTGGATAGATTCAGGGGGAATGTGGGTAAAGACATGAGGCAGACAGGAGCAGAAGGATGGGGGAGGCGACTTTCCTTTCTCTTTCCCAGAAGCAACTTGCATTTCCTTCTGTTGCCCGATGACGTATTTTCCTTTTATGTCCTAAATGATCTGTTTGACCTGCACACGCAGGAAAGTACTTTTCACTGTCCCTCGGTACACGCGACAACGAACAAATCCAATCCGACACACCCCACGACGTCAGGTTTGAGGGGGTCAATCCGAATTGGTGCCCAGCTGTCCAGCAGTACCGTGGGTGACCACACAGCGGCAGCATCACACAAGAGGAAAAGTCACTGGCGTTCGCTCTGACTGACACCGTGGCCCAGAGGCCTCCCGAGCTCAGGCAGTGGCGTGTGTGATGTGGAGAGTGCCGTGGGGGGGGAGCAATCAGCGACCTTTACAGGGGCGATGTTTCCTGTTTCATGAACATTGGGGCATGACAGCTCAAATTGCAACAGTCAGCAATTCGGAAGCATTTAATTGATTCACATCCACACCTGGAGTTGAATAACACAACAATGTATTGGAATGAAGCTGGCAAGAGACTGCTAACTGTACAGATCGGCCCTGTGTGTCACTGCAGGTAACAACACACTCACCCCCCCCCCCCCACCACCCGAGACGTCAAGGCGTCCCCAATGGTCCAAGGTATGTCAATGAACACAAACCGGCGAATCCAATGCAGCACTCGGACACGACTATTTCAGTGTTTCGTTCCAGCAGAAGGAAACGCAACTTTAATGGACTGACGGCAACTCATAGATTATCATAGAATTCACAGTGCGGAAGGAAGCCATTCGGCCCATCGAGCCTGCACCGGCTCTTGGAAAGAGCACCCTACCCAAGGTCAACACCTCCACCCTATCCCCGTAACAAAGTAACCCCACCCAACACTAAGGTCAACTCGAGCATGGATCATTCCGGAAAGAAACAGGGAGACATTTCGCAATTCAATAAACAGATATCTGCCGAATCATTAATATCCGGGAGTGAGTTACAGACTGGAATCTAATCGAGGGGTTCGGGGTGGTTTATATACAGAATAACAGATACCTGGGAGTGAGTTACAGACTGGAATCTAATCGAGGGGTTCAGGGTGGTTTATATACAGAATAACAGATACCCGGGAGTGAGTTACAGACTGGAATCTAATCGAGGGGTTCGGGGTGGTTTATATATAGAATAACAGATACCCGGGAGTGAGTTACAGACTGGAATCTAATCGAGGGGTTCGGGGTGGTTTATACATTGAATAACAGATACCTGGGAGTGAGTTACAGACTGGAATCTAATCGAGGGGTTCGGGGTGGTTTATATATAGAATAACAGATACCCGGGAGTGAGTTACAGATTGGAATCTAATCGAGGGGTTCAGGGTGGTTTATATATAGAATAACAGATACCCGGGAGTGAGTTACAGACTGGAATCTAATCGAGGGGTTCAGTTGGTTTATATATAGAATAACAGATACCCGGGAGTGAGTTACAGACTGGAATCTAATCGAGGGGTTCAGGGTGGTTTATATATAGAATAACAGATATCCGGGAGTGAGTTACAGACTGGAATCTAATCGAGGGGTTCAGGGTGGTTTATATATAGAATAACAGATACCCGTGAGTGAGTTACAGACTGGAATCTAATCGAGGCATTCGGGGTGGTTTATACATAGAATAACAGACACCCGGGAGTGAGTTACAGACTGGAATCTAATCGAGGGGTTCAGATGGTTGAAATATAGAATAACAGATACCCGGGAGTGAGTTACAGACTGGAATCTAATTGAGGGGTTCGGGGTGGTTTATATATAGAATAACAGATACCCGGGAATAAGTTACAGACTGGAATCTAATCGAGGGGTTGAGATGGTTTTTCTATAGTACAAATGATACCCGGGAGTGAGTTACGGACTGGAAGCTAATCGAGGGGTTCAGATGGTTTATGTCTAGAATAACAGATACCCGGGAGTGAGTTACTGACTGGAATCTAATCGAGGGGTTAAGATGGTTTATATATAGAATAACACATACCCGGGAGTGAGTTACAGACTGGAATCTAATTGAGGGGTTCAGGGTGGATTATATATAGAATAACAGATACCCGGGAGTGAGGTCCAGACTGGAATCTAATCGAGGGGTTCAGGGTGGATTATATATAGAATAACAGATACCGGGGAGTGAGTTACAGACTGGAATCTAATCGAGGGGTTCACGATAGTTTATATATAGAATAACAGATACCCGGGAGTGAGTTACGGACTGGAAGCTAATCGAGGGGTTCAGATGGTTTATGTCTAGAATAACAGATACCTGGGAGTGAGTTACAGACTGGAATCTAATCGAGGGGTTCTGGGTGGTTTATATATAGAATAACAGATACCCGGGAGTGAGTTACAGACTGGAATCTAATCGAGGGGTTCAGGGTGGTTTATATATAGAATAACAGATACCCGGGAGTGAGTTACAGACTGGAATCTAATCAAGGGGTTCGGGGTGGTTTATATATAGAATAACAGATACCTGGGAGTGAGTTACAGACTGGAATCTAATCGAGGGGTTCGGGGTGGTTTATATATAGAATAACAGATACCCGGGAGAGAGTTACAGACTGGAATCTAATCGAGGGGTTCGGGGTGGTTTATATATAGAATAACAGATACCCGGGAGTGAGTTACAGACTGGAATCTAATCGAGGGGTTCTGTGTGGTTTATATATAGAATAACAGATACCCGGGAGTGAGTTACAGACTGGAATCTAATCGAGGGGTTCGGGGTGGTTTATATATAGAGTAACAGATACCCGGGAGTGAGTTACAGACTGGAATCTAATCGAGGGGTTCAGGGTGGTTTATATATAGAATAACAGATACCTGGGAGTGAGTTACAGACTGGAATCTAATCGAGGGGTTCGGGGTGGTTTATATATAGAATAACAGATACCTGGGAGTGAGTTACAGACTGGAATCTAATCGAGGGGTTCGGGGTGGTTTATATATAGAATAACAGATACCTGGGAGTGAGTTACAGACTGGAATCTAATCGAGGGGTTCGGGGTGGTTTCTGTATAGAGTAACAGATACCGGGGAGTGAGTTACAGACTGGAATCTAATCGAGGGGTTCGGGGTGGTTTATATATAGAATAACAGATACCTGGGAGTGAGT
The DNA here is from genome assembly GCF_047496885.1 of Scyliorhinus torazame. Classification (NCBI taxonomy): domain Eukaryota; kingdom Metazoa; phylum Chordata; class Chondrichthyes; order Carcharhiniformes; family Scyliorhinidae; genus Scyliorhinus; species Scyliorhinus torazame. The sequence continues at coordinate 7,690,844 of NC_092726.1, forward strand.
TACAGACTGGAATCTAATCGAGGGGTTCGGGGTGGTTTATATATAGAATAACAGATACCTGGGAGTGAGTTACAGACTGGAATCTAATCGAGGGGTTCGGGGTGGTTTATACATAGAATAACAGATACCCGGGAGTGAGTTACAGACTGGAATCTAATCGAGGGGTTCAGGGTGGTTTATATATAGAATAACAGATACCTGGGAGTGAGTTACAGACTGGAATCTAATCGAGGGGTTCTGGGTGGTTGATATATAGAATAACAGATACCCGGGAGTGAGTTACAGACTGGAATCTAATCGAGGGGTTCGGGGTGGTTTATATATAGAATAACAGATACCTGGGAGTGAGTTACAGACTGGAATCTAATCGAGGGGTTCGGGGTGGTTTATATATAGAATAACAGATACCTGGGAGTGAGTTACAGACTGGAATCTAATCGAGGGGTTCGGGGTGGTTTATATATAGAATAACAGATACCCGGGAGTGAGTTACAGACTGGAATCTAATCAAGGGGTTCGGGGTGGTTTCTGTATAGAGTAACAGATACCGGGGAGTGAGTTACACTGTGTGTGTGGCTGTAGACGGGATGTGACTTGTCTGTTCCACACAGTTGTCGATGTTGAATGATGTTTGGTTTGCGAGCTGATGGGGGAGCCAGATCCATTCTTGCAGAGCAAGTTTGTGTCCAGCTGGCTGAATTGTATTTCCCAGTGCTAGCCCACTGCCTCCCCTTGGGACCTCTCTCCCCGGGGTTGTGGGAGACATGGACTCTGGTCCCTGTGTGTGTGGGAGCACGTTCCCTGGTCCAGTCGCCACGTCCCAGGTTCTGTTGTGTATGCTGCCTTGCTATCCTGGTCAGATTTGGGATCTGTCAGAATCATCCAGCCCTCCCCCCTCTGAGAATCTCTTCTCCCTCTGCGGGTACAGCATCCTGGAGAGGGGTTTGAACAGTCCAGATCCCTGGGGAATAAGGCTGAGGAGGGATTGGGAATGTGTGTCCAAGGCAGTGAAGTTGTTGTTTAATCTGCGGGCTGGGACAGGTAGTGTTTAGAGTTAGTGATCGTGCCACTAGCTGCAGCTCACCTGTTCCCTCCCAGGGGGAGGGATTGCAGTGTGCCCTCCCTTCTCAGCTATCCATCCGTGTGTATAAAATACACCCTGCAGGATGCACTGCCCCACAGCTGGAGTACAGCCCTGTCCCAGCTTTCAGCCTGCCCCCAGAGTCCCAGTCGTCCGTCGTCGTCCCCCTCCCCCCCCCCCCCCGACCCCCCAGGGCTGGGGGGAACACAGACCATGGACACAGCCCGCAAACGCTTCACCTCCTTCCGCATCGAGGACATCCTGTGCCCCCGGGAGAAGCCGGGGGTCCCCCACAAGCCGGAGACCGGTCCCTGGACAGGCAGCAGGGAGGCAGCAGGACAGAGGAGCAGCCTGAGCCCTGGGGCGGCGCACAGTGGCGGGACACAACATCTGGATGCTGCAGTCGCAGCAGGAGGTAGGAGAACACATCTGGGCCATTCAGCACTCCCTGGCTTGCCCTCTGTGACTGAGTGCAGGGGGGAGGGAGGGAGGGCGGGGGGGGAGACAAATCCAGCCCTTTGGGACAGTGGAAACATTCCCCTGTGCTCTCAGAGGGCACACAGGGAGTTTGCAGTGTCACCTTGCAGCATCACTCCCCATGACAGGTGGGAACCGCTCTGTGTGGGTGTCTGTCTGTCCTCACATTTCCCACCGTCATTCCCAGGGCTGTCAGCCACTCTCACAGTCCCGGTGACCAGCACTCAAACACATTCTTCAATGAGCCAGGCAGAATCTTACAGCCAAATCTCCTGCCCAGGTGTCTCAATGAAATGAGATTGGAGTACGGGAACCTGAATTGTGATTAATCCACATATCTACAACACGATTTGCTCCCAATACAGCCTCCCTGGGCATCAGAAAGTAGTGCGTCTGTCAGAAAGGGGAACGGGTTTTTGTTTTTAAAGAAGCGCTCAGGTCCTCCAGACTGGAGCTGAACAGGCCAGGAATCAACACGCCTCACTCTGTTTCCCAAATGCTTTGCTCAAGGTTCCAAAGAATGTATCTGTTTAAATTGTTCTTCCTTGGGATGTGGGCGTCGCTAGCCCAGCATTTATTACCCATCCCTAGTTGCCCTCGGGAAGTGGTGGTGAGCTGCCTTCTTTAACCGCTGCTGTCCCCCGAGGTGTAGGTACACCCACAGTGCTGTTAGGGAGGGAGTTCCAGGATGTTGCCCCAGCGACAGGGAAGGAACGGCCGATATATTTCCCAGTCGGGGGGGGTGAGTGACTTGGAGGGGAACCTCCAGGTGATGGGGTTCCCAGGTATCTGCTGCTCTTGACCTTCTCGGTGGCAGTGGTCGTGGGTTTGGAAGGTGCTGTCTAAGGAACCTTGGTGAGTTACTGCAGTGCATCTTGTAGGTGGTGCACACGGCTGCCGCTGTGTGTCGGTGGGGGAGGGAGTGAATGTTTGTGGAAGGGGGAGCAATCAGCGGGGCTGCTTTGTCCTGGATGTTGTCGAGCTTCTCGAGTGTTGTTAGAGCTGCACTCATTTGGGCGGCACAGTGGCGCAGTGGTTAGCACTGCTGCCTCACGGCGCTGAGGACCCAGTTTCGAATCCCGGCTCTGGGTCACTGTCCGTGTGGAGTTTGCACATTCTCTCCGTGTCTGCGTGGGTTTCGCCCCCACAACCCAAACATGTGCAGGGCGGGTGGATTGAACACGCTAAATTGCCCCTTCATTGGAAAAACATAATTGGGTGCTCTAAATTTTTTTAAAAAGAGCTGCACTCATCCAGGCAAGTGGAGAGTATTCCATCACGCTCCTGACTTGTGTAGATAGTGGACAGGCTTTGGGGGGTCAGGAGGTGAGTTACTCGCTGTAGGATTCCCAGCCTCTGACCTGCCCTGGTATCCAGAGTATTAATGTGTCTGGGTCCAGTTCAGTTTCTGCTCAATGGTAACCCCCAGGATGTTGATTGTGGGGGATTCAGTGATGGTAACGCATTGAATGTCGAGGGGCGGTGGTTAGATCCTCGTTTGTAGGAGAGTGTCATTGCCTGGCGCTTGTGTGGCACAAATGTAACTTTAAAAAAAATAAATTTAGTGTACCCAATTAATTTTTTCCAATTAAGGGGCAATTTAGCATGGCCAATCCACTGACCCGGCACATGTTGGGCTGTGGGGGCGAAACCCACGCAGACGCGGGGAGAATGTGCAAACTCCACACGGACAGTGACCCAGAGCCGGGATCGAACCTGGGACCTCAGCGCCGTGAGGCTGCAGGGCTAACCCACTGCGCCACCCTGCTGCCCTCACAAATGTAACTTGCCACTTGTCAGCCCGAGCCTGGATATTGTCCAGGTCTTGCTGCATTTGGACAGGGACTGCTTCAGTGCCTTAAGGGTCACAATTGGTGAAGATTGCCACTTCTGACCTTATGTTGGAAGGAAGGTCATTGATGAAGCAGCTGAAGATGGTTGGGCCTGGGACATACCCTGAGGAACTCCTGCAGTGATGTCCTGCAGCGGAGATGATTGACCTCCAACCACCACAACCATCTTCCTTTGTGCCGGGTCTGACTCCAACCAGCGGAGAGTTTCCCCCCTGATTCCCACTGACTCCAGCTTAGCTCGGGCTCCTTGATGCCACGCTCGGTCAAATGCTGCCTTGATGTCAAGGACAGTCACTCTCACCTCACCCCTGGCATTCAGCTCTTTTGTCCATGTTTGAACCAAGGCTGCAATGAGGTCAGGAGCTGAGTGACCCTTGCGGAACCCAAACTGAGTGTCCGCGAGCAGGTTACTGCTGAGTAAGTGCCGCTTGAGAACACTGTTGATGACCCCTTCAGTCTTCAGTACTGTTGCTGGAATATTATCAGGGACCGTGGCCTTTGCGGTATCCAGTGCCTTCCCCCGTTTTCTGATATCATGTGGAGTGAATCGTATTGGCCGAACTCAGACATCTGCGATGCTGGGGACCTCCAGAGGAGACCCAGATGGACCATCCACTCGGCACTTCCGGCTGAAGATTCTGGAGAATGCCTCAGCCTTGGCGTTTGCACATATGTGCAATGGGGCAGCACGGTAGCTTAGTGGTTAGCATTGTGGCTTCACAGTGCCAGGGTCCCAGGTTCGATTCCCGGCTTGGGTCACTGTCTGTGCGGAGTCTGCACGTTCTCCCCGTGTGTGCGTGGGTTTCCTCCGGGTGCTCCGGTTTCCTCCCACAGTCCAGAGACGTGTGGGTTAGGTGGATTGGCCATGCTAAATTGCTCTTTGTGTCCAAAAAATGTTAAGTGGGGGTTACTGGGTTACGGGGGTGGGGTAGATACGTGGGCTTCAGTAAGGTGCTCTTTGTAAGGGCTGGTGCAGACTCGATGGGCCGAATGGCCTCCTTCTGTACTGTAAATTCTATGATTCTATGTACTGGGCTCCTCCATCATGGAGGACGGGGCTATTTGTGGCGCCTCCTCCTCCAGTCAGTTGTTTAATTCCCCACCACCATTCACGGTTGAATGTGGCAGGACTGCAGAGCTTAGATTGGCTCCGTCAGGTGTGGAATTGCTTAGCTCTGTCTATTACTTGCTGCTTATGCTGTTTGGCAAGTAGTCCTGGACTATAGCTTCACCAGATCAACACGTCATTTTTCGGTCTGCCTGGTGTTGCTCCTGGCACGCTGTCCCACACTCTTCATTGAACCAGGGTCGGTCCCCTGGCTGGGTGGTAATGGTAGAGTGGGGGACATCCCGGGCCAGGAGGTTACAGATTGTGGTGGATACAATTCTGCTGCTGCTGATGGCCCTCAGCGTCTCATGGATGCTGAGTCTTGAGCTGCTCGATCTGTTCGAAGTCTCTCCCATTTAACACGGTGGTCGTGCCACACAACACGGTGGAGGGTGTCCTCAATGTGAAGGCGGGAGTTTGTCTCCACAAGGACTGTGCGGTGGTCACTCCTACCGATACTGTCGTGGACAGGGGCATCTGCAGCAGGCAGGGTGGTGAGGATGAGGTCAAGTATGTTTTTCCCTCTTGTTGGTTCCCTCACCCCCTGCTGCAGTCCCAGTCTAGCAGCCCTGTCCTTCAGGACCCGGCCAGCTCGGTCTATGGCGGCACTCCCCCACCCAGAGTATTATCTGCACCGTTGCAACCCTCAGTGCTGCCTCCAAGTGTTGCTGAACAATAACCAGCGGGAGATTTCCTGCTCCATGGTGCTCCTGATTCCATGGAGCTCACCGCCAATGTTGACGATGCCCAGGGCAGCTCCCTGCTGACTGGATGCTATCATTCCACCACCTCTGCTGTGTGTGTGCCCAGTCGGTGGGACATACCCAGGGGTGGTGCTTATCTGTGAGGTACGATTCCGTGAGTATAACCATGTCAGGCTGTGAATGTTACTTGACTAGTCTGGGAAACATTTCCCAATTTTGGCACTAGCCCCCAGATGTTCTTAGGGACGGGGGGGGGGGGGACTTTTCAGGGCCGACTAGGCTGGATTTCCCGTTTTGTTTCTGGTGCCAATGTTGACACTGGGTGGTCCGTCCGCTCTCATTACTTTCAGATTTCTTAGTGGTTTGATACAAGCGCGTGTGTGTCCCCCCAACCATTTCAGAGGGGGAGTGAGGAGTCAACCACATTGCTGTGGTTCTGGGGTCAAATGTAGGCCAGACCAGGTCAGGACAGCAGTTCCTGCCCTAAAGGTAATTCGTGAAGCAGGTGGGCATTCACCACAATTGACAATGGTTTCATTGACGTCATGGCTGGTATATATAGATGGGAGGGAGGGAGGAGTTGGTGAGTGTAGCTGGGAGGGAGTGAGGAGTTGGTGAGTGTAGATGGGAGGGAGTGAGGAGTTGGTGAGTGTAGATGGGAGGGAGGGAGGAGTTGGTGAGTGTAGATGGGAGGGAGTGAGGAGTTGGTGAGTGTAGATGGGCGGGAGGGAGGAGTTGGTGAGTGTCGATGGGAGGGAGTGAGGAGCTGGTGAGTGTAGATGGGAGGGAGGGAGGAGTTGGTGAGTGTAGATGGGAGGGAGTGAGGAGTTGGTGAGTGTAGATGGGAGGGAGTGAGGAGTTGGTGAGTGTAGATGGGAGGGAGTGAGGAGTTGGTGAGTGTAGATGGGATGGAGTGAGGAGTTGGTGAGTGTAGATGGGAGGGAATGAGGAGTTGGTGAGTGTAGATGGGAGGGAGGGAGGAGTTGGTGAGCGTAGAGGGAGGGAGTGAGGAGTTAGGTGTATGTAGATGGGAGGGGAGTGAGGAGTTGGTGAGTGTCGATGGGAGGGAGTGAGGAGCTGGTGAGTGTAGATGGGAGGGAGGGAGGAGTTGGTGAGTGTAGATGGGAGGGAGTGAGGAGTTGGTGAGTGTAGATGGGCGGGAGGGAGGAGTTGGTGAGTGTAGATGGGAGGGAGTGAGGAGTTAGGTGTATGTAGATGGGAGGGGAGTGAGGAGTTGGTGAGTGTCGATGGGAGGGAGTGAGGAGTTGGTGAGTGTAGATGGGATGGAGTGAGGAGTTGGTGAGTGTAGATGGGAGGGAGTGAGGAGTTGGTGAGTGTAGATGGGAGGGAGGGAGGAGTTGGTGAGCGTAGAGGGAGGGAGTGAGGAGTTAGGTGTATGTAGATGGGAGGGGAGTGAGGAGTTGGTGAGTGTCGATGGGAGGGAGTGAGGAGTTGGTGAGTGTAGATGGGAGGGAGGGAGGAGTTGGTGAGTGTCGATGGGAGGGAGTGAGGAGCTGGTGAGTGTAGATGGGAGGGAGGGAGGAGTTGGTGAGTGTAGATGGGAGGGAGGGAGGAGTTGGTGAGTGTAGATGGGAGGGAGGGAGGAGTTGGTGAGTGTAGATGGGAGGGAGGGAGGAGTTGGTGAGTGTAGATGGGAGGGAGTGAGGACTTAGGTGTATGTAGATGGGAGGGAGTGAGGAGTTGGTGATTGTAGATGGGAGGGAGGGAGGAGTTGGTGAGTGTAGATGGGAGGGAGGGAGGAGTTGGTGAGTGTAGCTGGGAGGGAGGGAGGAGTTGGTGAGTGTAGCTGGGAGGGAGTGAGGAATTCGGTGTACCTTCACCTATGAAGACACTCTGCCCAGGTACAAATGTTTCCCGTTGAGTTTCAAGACCACTTTCTCTTTCTGTTCAGCAGGTGGCTCTCCGTCAAGCACCACCCACCAGGGGAGGACAAATGTCTCCAGCAGAGGTTCGAGGAACCCCAGGAAGAAGCGTTCCCGAGCAGCTTTCTCACACGCTCAGGTTTTGGGGCTGGAGCGACGGTTTGACAGTCAGAGGTATCTGTCAGCCCCAGAGAGAGCTGACCTGGCTGGGACCCTGAAGCTGACCGAGACTCAGGTGAAGATCTGGTTCCAGAACCGGCGGTACAAGACCAAGAGGAAGAAGCTGGCTACCAACCAGAACTGTGTTGATGCCAAGGAGCGGGCGCGGTGTTCCCGAGCACCCTTGGCACCTACCTTCCAAACTTACCACTGCTATCCCTACTTGTACTGCCTGGGATCCTTCCCAGCTACCATCTCCTGAGCTAAGGAATGGAATGGCCGGGAAGAGACAATGCAATTTATTTATTTCACCCTTGGCGGAGGGAAGAAGTTTTGGTCAACTTCCCATTTCTGTGCTGGTCTCAAAAATAAATGAAACTCGAATTTGACATTTTCTCTGCAACATTTGTAATAAAAGACTTGGTTTGTTTTGTCCCCGCGCTTGCCCCCTGATGCGACCATCGATTCACTCGAAGACACGTGGAGAAGTAAACCGTGGTTTTAATCAGCTTAGAACTGAGCCTGCCTGCGACCGGTACAACACTGAAGGCGGCCCCGCAGGTCAGCAGCTCTTATACTTCCTGTAAAGGGGGTGGAGCCATGGGCGGAGCCCGTACATGCCCCAACATACCCCCTGTGGGTGAAGCCACACAATGGCCCATAGGTAGAGCCCACAGGGTTAATAACATAACGCAGGGCACTGGTGAATTATCAGTAAATATACATTCACCGCACCCCCGTGTGTTTTATTTAAACCCCACTGGCTGAGTGACAGCAGACAACCTGCACACGATCGCAATCTCTTGTTTCATCCTTGGAAATAGCACCCGACTTGAGCCCACGGCTCCACCCTGTCCCCGTAACCCAGTAACCCCACCTAACCTTTGTTCACTCAGGGGCAATTTATCACGGCCAATCCGCCTAACCTGCACTTTGGACTGTGGGAGGCAACCGGAGCACCCGGAGGAAACCCACGCAGACACGGGGAGAACGTGCAGACTCCGCACAGACAGTGACCCGAGGCCGGAATCGGACCCGGGACCCTGGAGCTGTGAGGCAGCAGTGCTAATCACTGTGCCACCGTGCTGCCCTACTGTTGGTCACACAGCTCCTTCCCCTCGGGCCCCCGTTTACCAACTGGCCGGCCTTCGGGACCCACACCACGTCCGCCGACCAAGTGAGTCAAGGCAGCGTTTGGGACTCAAACGTTTTCTGAAGGAAATAATATAAACTTTTCCTGCTCTTAATCACGACTCAGTCGCCCCTGGTGCATTGAATTTGAGTCAGCATTGAATGAGGTCCGTGAAGGAAACTGTCCATTTCCAATAGGTAAAAGGCTCATTGATTTAGCCATTTAAATGTAAAAACTAAAGCCCAGTTTAAAATCCATTTTAAAATGGATTTCATCAGAGAACTTGAAGCATAATTGAGATTACAATGACACAGCTTGCAGAATGTGCAGTGGCAAAACACAGGGTCTGAAACGTTCAAAGAAACTAGCTAGAGCTCATGCAACATTTTTACTGATATCACAAACTGACCATTGTTTTAAATAGCAAAAGCTATGCAGCATACCCAAGGTGTGTTCATGACTACAGGAAGACACCATTGTTCAGAATTCAGGTGGGAGCATGGTCAGCAATAAACCAGCAAAAACTAGAATCGATGAAGAGGATACATCACATTCCAACACACACAAACATCTACAAATGCAACATATCCGAAGGTCTGTCGCACATTGATGATTGACAACTAACCATCCAACCAAATGTATTTGAAACCTATCCACGCCAATCAGCACATTGCAGGGGTAGGGACAGATGGAGTTAGACTGATAACATTCTCCTTGAACATAGAAGTTCGGGAAGGCACTTTCTATCTTGATCCATCTATACTTTTACTTGACTATTCGCTATCCTTATTTTCATATTTTCCCTTCTAAAACTCTTGAAGACTGCGCAAGCTGTCTTTGCCTTCAGCAATAGACCATTTCTGTATTATTTTTGAAAGTTAAAATAGTTTTATAAATTACTTCTCTTGAAGTCTTTTGCCGGCAAGGCTTTATTGAGAATAGATTTAGTTTTCTCTCAATTATAATCAATAGAAGCAATAAAAGATTCTTACTTCGCAACCGAGAAGTGCAACTCAAATTTCGACTGAGTTTTAAAGTGCATGCGAGACTGCACTTGAACCGCACGGTAGGTCTCTCCAGGCAGGAACAGACAATCCTGCGATGCCCTCCTGTCAGAAAAGTCTCCCTGTTCAGGGTCACACATGAAGGTACAAAGTTACAGGTGAGAGGTACTGAAGAGCCAGCAATAATTGCGAACCTGCATTCACCATGGGACACTGCCTGGCAGGAAGAAGACTAAGGGGAGGAGAACAAAGAGCCGATATCACTGGGAGAGACAGTGATCTAAAACAGCCAGAAATCTGAAGATGGTGAAATTAAACTATATAATTGGCTTAAATGCAATTTAATTACTTGACGCAAGTTTACTCAACTCAAGTACCCTATGAGAATAAGTTAATCAATATTGATGATGTGGACATGCCGGCGTTGGACTGGGGTGAGCACAGTAAGAAGTCTTACAACACCAGGTCAAAGTCCAACAGGTTTGTTTCAAACACTAGCTTTCGGAGCACTGCTCCTTCCTCAGGTGAATGAATATTGATGAATGCTGACAACACTAAAACTGCCCCACAGACAAGTGGCAAACTGGTCCGGTTGTCATGAGACAGACAGAACGGACTTGAAAAACGTTTTCTCAGATCCTAATTATTTCCTCAACATCTCACTGTTTCGGATTGTTGAATACAGTTGCCAGAAGGTTTGCCTGCAGGCTTTCTGAATTGCCCAATTCTTACCCCACAGCAGATCACCCAACCGTTCAAAGAGAGCTGGGAGATGGATTAATTAAGTCATCTCACAATTGAAACTGTTCATGGTTTTAAAACAAAAAGTTTTGAAATTGATGTTTTGACATCCCTGTACACCAGGACAGCACAGCGGCACAGTGGGTTAGCACTGCTGCCTCACGGCGCCGAGGTCCCGGGTTCGATCCCGGCTCTGGGTCACTGTCCGTGTGGAGTTTGCACATTCTCCCCGTGTCTGCGTGGGTTTCGCCCCCACAACCCAAAGATGTGCAGGGTAGGTGGATTGAACACGTTAAATTACCCCTTCACTGGAAAAAATGAATTGGGTACTCTAAACCTGAAAAACAAAAAAACAAAATCTCTCTGTCCATCAGCAATTACAACTGTCGCCCATGGTGACACCATTTGGATAACTGCCATGGTCGTTTAAAATTGGTCAGCTTTACAAATGCGCCCCAGGTGTGTTACATATAAAATCCGTAGCTCCATGTGCATTCTGACATGCACCCGCAAATCAGCCGCCTGTCATGACCCGCACACTGAGATACCCTGGTACAGTACAGACTGGAATCTAATCGAGGGGTTCGGGATGGTTTATATGTAGAATAACAGATACCCGGGAGTGAGTTACAGACTGGAATCTAATCGAGGGGTTCGGGATGGTTTATATACAGAATAACAGATACCCGGGAGTGAGTTACAGACTAAAATCTAATCGAGGGGTTCGGGGTGGTTTATATATAGAATAACAGATACCCGTGAGGGAGTTACAGACTGGAATCTAATCGAGGGGTTCGGGGTGGTTTATATATAGAATAACAGATACCCGTGAGGGAGTTACAGACTGGAATCTAATCGAGGGGTTCGGGGTGGTTTATATATAGAATAACAGATACCCGGGAGTGAGTTACAGACTGGAATCTAATCGAGGGGTTCAGGGTGGTTTATATATAGAATAACAGATACCCGGGAGTGAGTTACAGACTGGAATCTAATCGAGGGGTTCGGGGTGGTTTATATATAGAATAACAGATACCCGGGAGTGAGTTACAGACTGGAATCTAATCGAGGGGTTCGGGGTGGTTTATATATAGAATAACAGATACCCGGGAGTGAGTTACAGACTGGAATCTAATCGAGGGGTTCGGGGTGGTTTATATATAGAATAACAGATACCCGGGACTGAGTTACAGACTGGAATCTAATCGAGGGGTTCGGGGTGGTTTATATATAGAATAACAGATACCCGGGACTGAGTTACAGACTGGAATCTAATCGAGGGGTTCGGGGTGGTTTATATATAGAATAACAGATACCCGGGACTGAGTTACAGACTGGAATCTAATCGAGGGGTTCTGGGTGGTTTATATATAGAATAACAGATACCCGGGAGTGAGTTACAGACTGGAATCTAATCGAGGGGTTCTGGGTGGTTTATATATAGGATAACAGATACCCGGGAGTGAGTTACAGACTGGAATCTAATCGAGGGGTACGGGGTGGTTTATATATAGAATAACAGATACCCGGGAGTGAGTTACAGACTGGAATCTAATCGAGGGGCTTGGGGTGGTTTATATATAGAATAACAGATACCCGGGAGTGAGTTACAGACTGGAATCTAATCGAGGGGTTCTGGGTGGTTTATATATAGAATAACAGATACCCGGGAGTGAGTTACAGACTGGAATCTAATCGAGGGGTTCGGGGGATTTATATATAGAATAACAGATACCCGGGAGTGAGTTACAGACTGGAATCTAATCGAGGGGTTCTGGGTGGTTTATATATAGAATAACAGATACCCGGGAGTGAGTTACAGACTGGAATCTAATCGAGGGGTTCGGTGTGGTTTATACATAGAATAACAGATACCCGGGAGTGAGTTACAAACTGGAATCTAATCGAAGCGTTCAGGGTGGTTTATATATAGAATAACAGATACCCGGGAGTGAGTTACAGACTGGAATCTAATAGAGGGGTTCGGGGTGGTTTATATATAGAATAACAGATACCCGGGAGTGAGTTACAGACTGGAATCTAATCGAGGGGTTCGGGGGATTTATATATAGAATAACAGATACCCGGGAGTGAGTTACAGACTGGAATCTAATCGAGGGGTACGGGGTGGTTTATATATAGAATACCAGATACCCGGGAGTGAGTTACAGACTGGAATCTAATCGAGGGGTACGGGGTGGTTTATATATAGAAAAACAGATACCCGGGAGTGAGTTACAGACTGGAATCTAATAGAGGGGTTCGGGGTGGTTTATATATAGAATAACAGATACCCGGGAGTGAGTTACAGACTGGAATCTAATCGAGGGGTTCGGGGGATTTATATATAGAATAACAGATACCCGGGAGTGAGTTACAGACTGGAATCTAATCGAGGGGTACGGGGTGGTTTATATATAGAATAACAGATACCCGGGAGTGAGTTACAGACTGGAATCTAATCGAGGGGTTCGGGGTGGTTTATATACAGAATAACAGATACCCGGGAGTGAGTTACAGACTGGAATCTAATAGAGGGGTTCGGGGTGGTTTATATATAGAATAACAGATACCCGGGAGCGAGTTACAGACTGGAATCTAATCAAGGCGTTCGGGGTGGTTTAGTGATTGAATAACAGATACCCGGGAGTGAGTTACAGACTGGAATCTAATCGAGGGGTTCGGTGTGGTTTATATATAGAATAACAGATACCCGGGAGCGAGTTACAGGCTGGAATCTAATCGAGGGGTTCGGGCTGGTTTATATATAGAATAACAGATACCCGGGAGTGAGTTACAGACTGGAATCTAATCGAGGCATTCGGGGTGGTTTATATACAGAATAACAGATACCCGGGACTGAGTTACAGACTGGAATCTAATCGAGGGGTTCGGGGTGGTTTATATATAGAATAACAGATACCCGGGAGTGAGTTACAGACTGGAATCTAATCGAGGCATTCGGGGTGGTTTATATACAGAATAACAGATACCCGGGACTGAGTTACAGACTGGAATCTAATCGAGGGGTTCGGTGTGGTTTATATATAGAATAACAGATACCCGGGAGCGTGTTACAGACTGGAATCTAATGGAGGGGTTCGGGGTGGTTTATATATAGAATAACAGATACCCGGGAGTGAGTTACAGACTGGAATCTAATCGAGGGGTTCGGGGTGTTTTATATATAGAATAACAGATACCCGGGGGTGAGTTACAGACTGGAATCTAATCGAGGGGTTCGGGGTGGTTTATATATAGAATAACAGATACCCGGGGGTGAGTTACAGACTGGAATCTAATCGAGGCGTTCTGGGTGGTTTATATATAGAATAACAGATACCTGGGAGTGAGTTACAGACTGGAATCTAATCGAGGGGTTCGGGGTGGTTTATATATAGAATAACAGATACCTGGGAGTGAGTTACAGACTGGAATCTAATCGAGGGGTTTGGGGTGGTTTATATATAGAATAACAGATACCTGGGAGTGAGTTACAGACTGGAATCTAATCAAGGGTTTCGGGGTGGTTTATATATAGAATAACAGATACCCGGGAGTGAGTTACAGACTGGAATCTAATCGAGGGGTTCAGATGGTTTATATATAGAATAACAGATACCCGGGAGTGAGTTACAGACTGGTATCTAATTGAGGGGTTCGGGATGGTTTATATATGGAATAACAGATACCCGGGAGTGTGTTACAGACTGGAATCTAATCGATGGGTTCGGGGTGGTTTATATTCAGAAAAACAGATACCCGGGAGTGAGTTACAGACTGGAATCTAATCGAGGGGTTCAGATGGTTTATATATAGAATGACAGATACCCGGGAGTTAGTTACTGACTGGATTCTAATCGAGGGGTACGGGGTGGTTTATATATAGAATAACAGATACCCGGGAGTGAGTCACAGACTGGAATCTAATCGGGTTTGGGGTGGTTTATGTATAGAATAACAGATACCCGGGAGTGAGTTCCAGACTGGAATCTAATCGAGGGTTTCATGGTGGTTTATATATAGAATAACAGATACCCGGTAGTGAGTTACAGACTGGTATCTAATTGAGGGGTTCGGGATGGTTTATATATAGAATACCAGATACCCGGGAGTGAGTTACAGACTGGAATCTAATCGAGGGGTACGGGGTGGTTTATATATAGAAAAACAGATACCCGGGAGTGAGTTACAGACTGGAATCTAATAGAGGGGTTCGGGGTGGTTTATATATACAATAACAGATACCCGGGAGTGAGTTACAGACTGGAATCTAATCGAGGGGTTCGGGGGATTTATATATAGAATAACAGATACCCGGGAGTGAGTTACAGACTGGAATCTAATCGAGGGGTACGGGGTGGTTTATATATAGAATAACAGATACCCGGGAGTGAGTTACAGACTGGAATCTAATCGAGGGGTTCGGGGTGGTTTATATACAGAATAACAGATACCCGGGAGTGAGTTACAGACTGGAATCTAATAGAGGGGTTCGGGGTGGTTTATATATAGAATAACAGATACCCGGGAGCGAGTTACAGACTGGAATCTAATCAAGGCGTTCGGGGTGGTTTAGTGATTGAATAACAGATACCCGGGAGTGAGTTACAGACTGGAATCTAATCGAGGGGTTCGGTGTGGTTTATATATAGAATAACAGATACCCGGGAGCGAGTTACAGGCTGGAATCTAATCGAGGGGTTCGGGCTGGTTTATATATAGAATAACAGATACCCGGGAGTGAGTTACAGACTGGAATCTAATCGAGGCATTCGGGGTGGTTTATATACAGAATAACAGATACCCGGGACTGAGTTACAGACTGGAATCTAATCGAGGGGTTCGGGGTGGTTTATATATAGAATAACAGATACCCGGGAGTGAGTTACAGACTGGAATCTAATCGAGGCATTCGGGGTGGTTTATATACAGAATAACAGATACCTGGGACTGAGTTACAGACTGGAATCTAATCGAGGGGTTCGGTGTGGTTTATATATAGAATAACAGATACCCGGGAGCGTGTTACAGACTGGAATCTAATGGAGGGGTTCGGGGTGGTTTATATATAGAATAACAGATACCCGGGAGTGAGTTACAGACTGGAATCTAATCGAGGGGTTCGGGGTGTTTTATATATAGAATAACAGATACCCGGGGGTGAGTTACAGACTGGAATCTAATCGAGGGGTTCGGGGTGGTTTATATATAGAATAACAGATACCCGGGGGTGAGTTACAGACTGGAATCTAATCGAGGCGTTCTGGGTGGTTTCTATGTAGAATAACAGATACCTGGGAGTGAGTTACAGACTGGAATCTAATCGAGGGGTTCGGGGTGGTTTATATATAGAATAACAGATACCCGGGAGTGAGTTACAGACTGGAATCTAATCGAGGGGTTCGGGGTGGTTTATATATAGAATAACAGATACCCGGGAGTGAGTTACAGACTGGAATCTAATCGAGGGGTTCGGGGTGGTTTATATATAGAATAACAGATACCCGGGAGTGAGTTACAGACTGGAATCTAATCGAGGGGTTCGGGGTGGTTTATATATAGAATAACAGATACCCGGGAGTGAGTTACAGACTGGAATCTAATCGAGGGGTTCAGGGTGGTTTATATATAGAATAACAGATACCCGGGAGTGAGTTACAGGCTGGAATCTAATTGAGGGGTTCAGGGTGGTTTATATATAGAATAACAGATACCCGGGGGTGAGTTACAGGCTGGAATCTAATCAAGGGGTTCAGGGTGGTTTATATATAGAATAACAGATACCCGGGGGTGAGTTACAGACTGGAATCTAATCGAGGGTTTGGGGTGGTTTATATATAGAATAACAGATACCTGGGAGTGAGTTACAGACTGGAATCTAATCGAGGGTTTCGGGGTGGTTTATATATAGAATAACAGATACCCGGGAGTGAGTTACAGACTGGAATCTAATCGAGGGGTTCAGATGGTTTATATATAGAATAACAGATACCCGGGAGTGAGTTACAGACTGGAATCTAATCGAGGGATTCGGGGTGGTTTATATATAGAATAACAGATACCTGGGAGTGAGTTACAGACTGGACGCTAATCGAGGGGTTTGGGGTGGTTTATAAATAAAATGACAGATACCCGGTCGTGAGTTACAGACTGGTATCTAATTGAGGGGTTCGGGATGGTTTATATATGGAATAACAGATACCCGGGAGTGTGTTACAGACTGGAATCTAATCGATGGGTTCGGGGTGGTTTATATTCAGAAAAACAGATACCCGGGAGTGAGTTACAGACTGGAATCTAATCGAGGGGTTCAGATGGTTTATATATAGAATGACAGATACCCGGGAGTTAGTTACTGACTGGATTCTAATCGAGGGGTACGGGGTGGTTTATATATAGAATAACAGATACCCGGGAGTGAGTCACAGACTGGAATCTAATCGGGTTTGGGGTGGTTTATGTATAGAATAACAGATACCCGGGAGTGAGTTCCAGACTGGAATCTAATCGAGGGTTTCATGGTGGTTTATATATAGAATAACAGATACCCGGTAGTGAGTTACAGACTGGTATCTAATTGAGGGGTTCGGGATGGTTTATATATGGAATAACAGATACCCGGGAGTGTGTTACAGACTGGAATCTAATCGAGGGGTTCGGGGTGGTTTATATATAGAATAACAGATACCTGGGAGTGAGTTACAGACTGGAATCTAATCGAGGGGTTCTGGGTGGTTTATATATAGAATAACAGATACCCGGGAGAGAGTTACAGACTGGAGTAAAATCGAGGGGTTCAGGGTGGTTTATATATAGAATAACAGATACCCGGGAGTGAGTTATAGACTGGAATCTAATCGAGGGGTTCGGGGCGGTTTATATACAGAATAACAGATACCCGTGAGTGAGTTACAGACTGGAATCTAATAGAGGGGTTCGGGGTGGTTTATATATAGAATAACAGATACCCGGGAGTGAGATACAGACTGGAATCTAATCGAGGGGTTCGGGGTGGTTTATATACAGAATAACAGATACCCGTGAGTGAGATACAGACTGGAATCTAATCGAGGGGTTCGGGGTGGTTTATATACAGAATAACAGATACCCGTGAGTGAGTTACAGACTGGAATCTAATAGAGGGGTTCGGGGTGGTTTATATATAGAATAACAGATACCCGGGAGTGAGATACAGACTGGAATCTAATCGAGGGGTTCGGGGTGGTTTATATACAGAATAACAGATACCCGTGAGTGAGTTACAGACTGGAATCTAATAGAGGGGTTCGGGGTGGTTTATATATAGAATAACAGATACCCGGGAGTGAGATACAGACTGGAATCTAATCGAGGGGTTCGGGGTGGTTTATATACAGAATAACAGATACCCGTGAGTGAGATACAGACTGGAATCTAATCGAGGGGTTTGGGGTGGTTTATATACAGAATAACAGATACCCGTGAGTGAGATACAGACTGGAATCTAATCGAGGGGTTTGGGGTGGTTTATATACAGAATAACAGATACCCGTGAGTGAGATACAGACTGGAATCTAATCGAGGGGTTTGGGGTGGTTTATATACAGAATAACAGATACCCGTGAGTGAGATACAGACTGGAATCTAATCGAGGGGTTCGGGGTGGTTTATATAGAGAGTAACAGATACCCGGGAGTGAGTTACAGACTGGAATCTAATCGAGGGGTTCGGGGTGGTTTATATACAGAATAACAGATACCCGTGAGTGAGTTACAGACTGGAATCTAATCGAGGAGTTCAGGGTGGTTTATATATAGAATAACAGATACCTGGGAGTGAGTTACAGACTGGAATCTAATCGAGGGGTTCGGGGTGGTTTATATATAGAATAACAGATACCCGTGAGTGAGATACAGACTGGAATCTAATCGAGGGGTTCGGGGTGTTTTATATACAGAATAACAGATACCCGTGAGTGAGATACAGACTGGAATCTAATCGAGGGGTTCGGGATGGTTTATATACAGAATAACAGATACCCGGGAGTGAGTTACAGACTGGAATCTAATCGAGGGGTTCGGGGTGTTTTATATACAGAATAACAGATACCCGTGAGTGAGATACAGACTGGAATCTAATCGAGGGGTTCGGGATGGTTTATATACAGAATAACAGATACCCGGGAGTGAGTTACAGACTGGAATCTAATCGAGGGGTTCGGGATGGTTTATATACAGAATAACAGATACCCGGGAGTGAGTTACAGACTGGAATCTAATCGAGGGTTTCGGGGTGGTTTATATATAGAATAACAGATACCCGGGAGTGAGTTACAGACTGGAGTCTAATCGAGGGGTTCGGGGTGGTTTATATATAGAATAACAGATACCTGGGTGTGAGTTACAGACTGGAATCTAATCGAGGGGTTCGGGGTGGTTTATATATAAAATAACAGATACCCGGGAGTGAGTTACAGACTGGAGTCTAATCGAGGGGTTCGGGGTGGTTTATATATAGAATAACAGATACCCGGGAGTGAGTTACAGACTGGAATCTAATCGAGGGGTTCGGAGTGGTTTATATACAGAATAACAGATACCCGTGAGTGAGATACAGACTGGAATCTAATCGAGGGGTTCGGGGTGGTTTATATATAGAATAACAGATACCCGGGAGTGAGTTACAGACTGGAATCTAATCGAGGGGTTCGGTGTGGTTTATATATAGAATAACAGATACCCGTGAGTGAGATACAGACTGGAATCTAATCGAGGGGTTCGGGGTGGTTTATATATAGAATAACAGATTCCTGGGAGTGAGTTACAGACTGGAATCTAATCGAGGGGTTCGGGGTGGTTTATATATAGAATAACAGATTCCTGGGAGTGAGTTACAGACTGGAGTCTAATCGAGGGGTTCGGGGTGGTTTATATATAGAATAACAGATACCCGGGAGTGAGATACAGACTGGAATCTAATCGAGGGGTTCGGGGTGGTTTATATATAGAATAACAGATACCCGGGAGTGAGTTACAGACTGGAATCTAATCGAGGGGTTCGGTGTGGTTTATATATAGAATAACAGACACCCGGGAGTGAGTTACAGACTGGAATCTAATCGAGGGGTTCAGGGTGGTTTATATATAGAATAACAGATACCCGTGAGTGAGATACAGACTGGAATCTAATCGAGGGGTTCGGGGTGGTTTATATATAGAATAACAGATACCCGTGAGTGAGTTACAGACTGGAATCTATTCGAGGGGTTCGGGGTGGTTTATATATAGAATAACAGACACCCGGGAGTGAGTTACAGACTGGAATCTAATCGAGGGGTTCAGGGTGGTTTATATATAGAATAACAGATACCTGGGAGTGAGTTACAGACTGGAATCTAATCGAGGGGTTCGGGGTGGTTTATATACAGAATAACAGATACCTGGGAGTGAGTTACAGACTGGAATCTAATCGAGGGGTTCGGTGTGGTTTATATATAGAATAACAGATACCCGGGAGTGAGTTACCGACTGGAATCTAATCGAGGGGTTCGGGGTGGTTTATATATAGAATAACAGATACCCTGGAGTGAGTTACAGACTGGAATCTAATCGAGGGGTTCTGTGTGGTTTATATATAGAATGACAGATACCCATGAGTGAGTTACAGACTGGAATCTAATCGAGGGGTTCAGGGTGGTTTATATATAGAATAACAGATACCCGGGAGTGAGTTACAGACTGGAATCTAATCGAGGGGTTCGGGGTGGTTTATGTATAGAATAACAGATACCCGGGAGTGAGTTACAGACTGGAATCTAATCAAGGGGTTCGGGGTGGTTTATATACAGAATAACAGATACCCGGGAGAGAGTTACAGACTGGAATCTAATCGAGGGGTTCGGGGTGGTTTATATGTAGAATAACAGATACCCGTGAGTGAGTTACAGACTGGAATCTATTCGAGGGGTTCGGGGTGGTTTATATATAGAATAACAGACACCCGGGAGTGAGTTACAGACTGGAATCTAATCGAGGGGTTCAGGGTGGTTTATATATAGAATAACAGATACCTGGGAGTGAGTTACAGACTGGAATCTAATCGAGGGGTTCGGGGTGGTTTATATACAGAATAACAGATACCTGGGAGTGAGTTACAGACTGGAATCTAATCGAGGGGTTCGGGGTGGTTTATATATAGAATAACAGATACCTGGGAGTGAGTTACAGACTGGAATCTAATCGAGGGGTTCTGGGTGGTTAATTTATAGAACAACATACCCGGGAGTGAGTTACAGACTGGAATCTAATCGAGGGGTTCGGTGTGGTTTATATATAGAATAACAGATACCCGGGAGTGAGATACAGACTGGAATCTAATCGAGGAGTGTTTATCAGGTAATTGTCAGACAACGCGCTATCTCACCTTGCTCTACCTGGCACACACACTCACTCTCCACCAAACAATCACTGTGCAATTAAAATCAAATGCCGAGAGCTGGGCTGGTGGATGGAAATGAGCTTTTGATGCAGTTGAGTGCAGCAGAGATCACAGCTGTGCTGATAAGCTGAAACGTCATTGTGACAACCACAGCAATGCTCCTCTCTCCCCAGCTTCAGGATAATGGTACACATCTCTGTACTCATCTCCTTCCGAGCAGGCTCTCAGGCTCCTTTAATGAGCTCGAGAATTATCTCCCGAAACTGTCCAAACAAACACTGGGACACTCCACTCTTTAAAGGCCTATTATGGCAAATGGCAGTCCCAAAGCAAACACAGATTCAAACACAGCCCATCCCCACACTGGTCCATTAATGTTGACAA
The DNA here is from genome assembly GCF_047496885.1 of Scyliorhinus torazame. NCBI lineage: Eukaryota > Metazoa > Chordata > Chondrichthyes > Carcharhiniformes > Scyliorhinidae > Scyliorhinus > Scyliorhinus torazame. Next base: position 7,711,789 of record NC_092726.1, read on the forward strand.
CTGTTATCAGGAATCGATTGGGAAAATACATCAACAAACGTGAAGCCAAGCTCATGGCCCCGGCGGGGGACAAAGTGGTCCTCTTTCACTTGTGAAGTGTGGAAGAAAGGGAATGACTCTGATTCAAGCTGCACCCACACTGACAACAGAGAGTCGGCACCGAAAGCCTGCCTTTTATGGACTCTCGACCTCTCGAGGCGCTTCATGGCCGATCAAGAACTTTGGTGCAAGGGAGGCAACGCAGCGGCCATTTGTATGTGCAGCCACTTACACAGCAGGATCCCACAAAAAGCGAGGAGATACGAGGCAGCACGGTAGCACAGTGGTTAGCACAGTTGCTTCACAGCTCCAGGGTCCCCGGTTCGATTCCCTGCTTGGGTCACTATCTGTGCGGAGTCTGCACATTCTCCCCGTGTGTGTGTGGGTTTCCTCCGGGTGCGCCGGTTTCCTCCCACAGTCCAAAGACATGCAGGTTAGGTGGATTGGCCATGATAAATTGCGCCTCAGTGTCCGAAAAGGTTAGGTGGGGTTCCTGGGTTACAGGGATAAGGTGGAGGCGTAGGTGTAGGGTGCTCTTTCCAAGGGCCGGTGCCGATACGATGGGCCGAATGGCCCCCTTCTGCACTGTAAATTCCATCTATCATAATCAAAAAGAAAACGCTTTCTGAGATCTCAGTTGATGGGGTTAACATCAGACAAGATATCGGGGAGAGTGCCCCATCTCTCCTTCAAAATAGTGTTCCTGAAGTTTTCCTTGTGCTCGCCATGTCCCTCGTCCAACAACTCTGGGTTTGGCCAAATGCCAGAGGACCAACGCAAAGATTTTTATTTTCCCCAGCGAATCATTCCCGTCCTGAATTGTGTTCCAGCTCCCTGTTGTCACATTGACAGCGGTGTACCTGCGCCACTCACGCAGTCATCACCCAATCAGCCAGAAAATGCTGAGTGCCTCCGATAACACTTCTCAATGTCAGCCGACCACACGGAAACCTCAGCCCTCTCAAGCTTGAAGCAACAAGAGATACATGTTTGCAGAGTAACAGATTGCTTTGGAACATAAGGGCCCTCTTCACCAGCTCAGTACACAGAACCCTGCAGATCAAACACATTGTGTTCCAAATTAATCATGCCGCTTGTATCCGGGGGTGGGAAGAATGCTAGGATCACAAAGAAGGCCCTGCAGAAAACAAAATCCAGGGCAGGGCTAGGCCTGCCAAACTGGGCAGCGATGGCGCAAAGAGTGATGGGGTGGATAAAGGTGCCAGAGGCCGAGTGGGTGCGTGCGGAGGAGGCCTCCTGCAAGGGGACCTCTCTCCGGGCCCTCGCCACGGCGGCACTCCCATCCCCGCCCAAGAAACACTCCAGCAGCCCAGCGGTGATCGCCACCCTCCAGGCGTGAAACCAGCCACGGCAGCAATTTGGGCTGGCCGAAATGTCCGACAAAGCCCCCATCTGCAATCACCACAGATTCACACCACCGCTCACCGATATCACCTTCAAAAGGTGGAGACAGGGCCGGGGGCGGGGCATTAACAGTCAGGGACCTTCTCCACTGACGGTAGGGTCGCAACACTGTAGGAACTGATGCAGAGATCCCAACTCGTGAAAGGCAACAAACTCAGATACCTGCAGCGACAAAACCTCCCATGGAGGTGAGGTAGCAAAGCCCAGTGGGAAAAATGGGGAACAGCAGTGAAAAAGGGGGGAAGGGAGTGGGGGGGGGGGGGGGGGGGGGGGGGGGGGGGGAGTGTTCAGGGAGAGAGGAGCTGGGGGGCTGGGGCGGATTGTATGCTGTCCCGGATGGCAACAGACTGTAAAAAGAGAAACCTAAGAATGAACCTTTGTTACTTCAATAAATGAAAACGAACGGCAATGTATAGAATTTTGAAAATGCCAATGAACACATTTTAAAAAAGAAAAACACATTGTGCTTGTGCTGCCTTGTTGGAGCGTACCAGGAAGGGACAGACGTTGCCAATTCGGCCCCTCGAGCTCGTTCTTTGTGAAATAACCGTCCAATTTAGTCCCACATCTCAGTGTTTTCCGCTCAACCCTGAACATTGATTCTCTTCAAGCCCATGCCCCATTGCATTGTGAATGTTCCCATGGGATTTGAATCCAAAACTTTCTCAGGCAGTGTATTCCACATCTCCACACGCCTCCGCATGAAGAAATTATTACTGTTTACCTCCCCCCCGCTCCCACTTTAGCTCTGTTGGGCTGCAAACAATCACTTCCTGCCAGCTGAAAATGGCGGGCAGTGTGGGAAGGGGTGGATTCCTTCTGCCCCACATGTAGGTGACCACTCTGGCTCCTCAGGCCTCCTCTCCTGAGCTCTGCAAGGAATCCTTGAGTTTCTTCAATGGTGACGAGATACGTGATCTCTCTCCCGCGCCCCCCCCCCCCACCCCACAACCCAGGATCTCCAGCTGCATCTCACTCCCGACACAGCATCATACTGCACATAAGATGTCCTTCCCCACCCCCCTCGAGCCTGCACCGACAAAAAAAAAAGCGATGCGAATTCTACACTCATCCCACTTCACAGTACTTGCCCCACAGCCTTGAATGTGATGACATTTCAAGTGTTCACCTAAGTACTTTTGAAAAGGTTGAGAGATTTTCTGCCTTGGCGACCCTCCCTGGCAGAGCACCAGACTCCAACCACTCAGCGTGAAACACCTTTCCCTCAAATCCCCTCTGAACCTTTCATCTTATCCATGATGTGGAGATGCCGGCGTTGGACTGGGGTGGGCACAGTAAGAAGTCTTACACCAGGTTAAAGTCCAACAGGTTTGTTTCGATGTTAGCTTTCGGAGCGCTGCTCCTTCCTCAGGTGAATGAAGAGGTTTGTGTCGTGTTGGGTGTTCCGATATACAAACGAACCAACACGGGTGTAGATGGTACAACTCTGTTTTATTATTCTGTACAATAATAACTATTAACTTCAGGCTGTGGTTCGTACTTCACCAGCTAGCCTGTGGACCCAGCCCTGGCACTATCTTAGTGAGGCACTCAGCACATGGTGTATGTCTGAGTGGCACGCTGTGAGCTCTGTGCTATCTCCTGGTAGAGTGAGCAGGAACTGTGGTGTTCCCTGTTTTATAGTGCGTGTGCTCTCACTGGTGATTGGCTGCGATGTTGTGTGTGTGTTGATTGGTCCGTCTACCTGTCCATCAGTGTGTGTGTGATTGCACCATGATATGTTCATATGGATATCATGACAGTATGTTCCAGAAACATATATATAGACAGATTCAAAGATGCCAGACAATGCTTGGAATGCGACCATTAGCAGGTGATTAAATCTTTACAGATCCAGAGATGGGGTAACCCCAGGATAAAGAGGTGTGAATTGTATCAAGCCAGGACAGTTGGTAGGATTTCGCAGGCCAGATGGTGGGGTATGAATGTAATGCGACATGAAACCCAGGTCCCGGTTGGGGCCGTACTCATGTGTGCGGAACTTGGCTAGAAGTTTCTGCTCGGCGATTCTGCGTTGTCGCGCGTCCTGAAGGCCGCCTTGGAGAACGTTTACCCGGAGATCAGAGGCTGAATGCCCTTGACTGCTGAAGTGTTCCCCGACTGGAAGGGAACATTCCTGCCTGGCGATAGTTGCGCGACGTCCGTTCATCCGTTGTCTACTACTTTCATCTTCTCATTCTGCCTCCTTGTCGTTAGTGGCCCTTCAACTGAGGAGAACAGCTATTTTCTATCCACCTGATGTGCTTTATGCCATGGAGATATGCAGAAATGATACACCTGTTCCTACGTGTGCAGGAGTTGAATTTCCACTGCTTTAAAATGTCTGCTCACTGCCTTGGGCAGCCAACCTCTGTTCAGTCTCTCCGTCTCGAGGTGACCACACCCGGGGTGAATTTACACCAGGCACACCGAATAAAACACCAAACGTTTGAACTCGACACCACCGACCACACTGAGATCCCATAAAACAGTTCAAATCCAGAGTCTGAATTCAATAAAAACCAGGAATTAAAAGTCGAAATGGTAACCATGACAACTATACTTGATTGTTCTAAAAAGCCATCTGGTTCACTATGGTCGCACAGTGGTTAGCACTGTGGCTTCACAGCTCCAGGGTCCCGGGTTCGATTCCCGGCTTGGGTCACTGTCTGTGTGGAGTCTGCGCGTTCTCCCCCCGTGTCTGCGTGGGTTTCCTCCGGGTGCTCCGGTTTCCCCCCACAAGTCCCGAAAGACGTGCTTGTTGGGTGAATTAGACATTCTGAATTCTCCCTCTGTGTACCCGAACAGGCGCCGGAATGTGGCGACGAGGGGATTTTCACAGGAACCTCATTGCAGTGTTAATGTACGCCTACTTGTGACAATAATAAAGATTTGTTTCTCAACAATAAATTTAGTGGACCCAGTTCTTTTTCATTTTCCCAATTAAGGGGCGATTTAGCGTGGCCAATCCACTTACCCTGCACATCTCTAGGTTGTGGGGGTGAGACCCACACAGACACGGGGAGAACGTGCAAACTCCACACGGACAGTGACCCGGGGCCGGGATTCGAACCTGGGACCTCGGCGCCGTGAGGCAGCAGTGCTAACCTACTGCGCCACCTTGCCGCCCCAGCGTTGTATTTCTGGTCGCTAGATGCTCTACTCCTTCAGTTGGGATCTCATTCTTGTTCCTCCCACCAGGGAAGTTGCTCAGTTGGTCCATCTGTTGCCCCCTGGGACCGTCAAACTCCTTCCTAAACCCAGGCATCGTGTGGGTTATCCACCAGCTATCTCAAATAGTTACAAATGTGTGAGAATACCTCTGCTATCTCTGCCCGAGATTCTTTTCAAGGCCACGGATAAAATCTGCCCGAGCAAATTTAATGCTTCACTTCTTCAAATTGTAAATGCAGGTATCGCGTTTCTCATCGTCTGATGTTGATGTGACTGAACAAGACACAATGGGTCACTGGGAACCCATTCGGGGCCAGACAGACTTGTCAAGTTTTTCAGGAAATCTCATCGTTTAGGAGTTTTTTGTGAAAATCTATTTTAATCCAAACGTCAACAAAAGCAAAACAACATCCCCAAAAAACAAAGTTTGCAGTTTGCACATTTTCCCCCTTTTGACCCCCCCCTCCCCGTGACGAACAGCTTCTCAAATATCCTCATGAATGGCCTCCACCGTAAATCAAGGCCTTCTGACCCCACTTTAAGGCAAATCTGATCTTTTTCCCAGCGGAGGAATCCCCAGTTATGTCGCGACCCCGGGGGGGTGCTGCGGCCGACCTCCAGCTCAAAAGAATCTGTCGCCACACAATCCGAGAGGCCAAGGCCATGACATCGACCCACCTCCCCTCCAGCACCTCCGAGACCCCCAAGATCCCCACCATTGGCTCCATCTCAACTCCCATCATCCTCGATAGGGTCCCAAACACCGCCAGCCAGGGGCTCACCAACCTCTTGCATGCCCAAAACGTGTGAACATGATTCGCACCCCGCCCACCCCTACCCACTCACACGTTCACACCCATCTGTTCCCCCCCCCGCTCATCTGAGCCAGAGTCACGCTGACCCTGTGTACCACCTTGAACTGAATCAAGCTAATTCTGCCTCACACCAGAGTCCCCATCCTCTCTCCGTCCCCAACACCCACTCCCACTTCCACTTGATCCCTTTCCCGAATGCCTTGCCCTGCTCTCCCAATCACCCATATGTATCCCCGATCCTGCCCTCCCGCACTCATCTGGGGAGCAGCATTTTCTCCAGTAGCGTGTCGTCCAGGAGCTGGGGGAACGTAGGTCGCTCCTTTCGTGCCAAGTCCACACCTGCCAGCACCTAAACTCACAAAGCAAATTCGGCATGTCCACATTGACTCTTACCAACTTTTACAGATGCACCATAGAAAGCATCCAACCGGGCTACATCACAGCCTGGTATGGCAACTGCTCGGCCCAGGACCGCAAGAAACGTCAGAGAGTCGTGAACACCGCCCAGTCCATCACACAAACCTGCCTCCCATCCATTGACTCCATCTACACCTCCCGCTGCCTGGGGAAAGCGGGCAGTATAATCAAAGACCCCCCTCCCACCCGGCTTACTCACTCTTCCAACTTCTTCCGTCGGGCAGGAGGTACAGAAGTCTGAGAACACGCACGAACAGACTCAAAAACAGCTTCTTCCCCACTGTCACCAGACTCCTAAATGACCCTCTCATGGACTGAACTGATCTCTTCACACATCTTCCCTCCTGAGTAGCACGACGTATGCTTCAACCGATGCCTGTGTCTCTGTATTGACATTGTGGATCTATTGTATGTCCTCTGTTTTTTCATGTACGGAGCGATCTGTCTGGACTGTACACAGAATAATACTTTTCACTGTACCTCGGTACACGTGACAATAATCCCAAATCCAACCCTCCCCCGAAAGAAATGATAAACCGCTGATACCCATCCAGTGCCGTCAACACCGACATCTGGTCCAATTTAAAGTGTCTCCGCAGCTGATTCCTCACAGTCGACTCCACCACTGGACTCCCCGTACACCTCCTCGGGGCCAACGGCAATGGGGCCGTCACCACAGTCCTCAAACCTGAGCCCTTTAAAGACTCCACCTCCGACCTCATCCACTCCCCACCCTCGGCACCTGCCCCGTCCAAAAGAATTCCGAGGCCAGCGCCCCCACCTCCCGGAGAAAGGACATTCGGGAGAAAAATGGGGAGGGACTGGAAATCAAACGGGTACCTCGGCTGCACATCTTCACCAGCTGCACCCCCCCCCGCTAACGTCAAGTGCAGCGGGCCCCACCTTCTAAAGTCGTAATCGTACAATCTCTGGCCTTTTGCGTGCTCGTCATCTTTTATTATTTTTCCTCGCATTGAGTAGCGAATAAACCTATGACTGAAGAAGATCTGCTTTGTTTGGTTCCTTGTAAGGAAGTAAAGACAGTTGGATTGGGAAAGGGATCTAACGAGGGAAAGATATGTCAAAACCTTTGTTGCGACGTACGAGGAGGGCGAATGAAGGGGAGCCAGTTTGCCCCGCCTCATCTGCTGGTCACAGGGACGACTGCATCCCAGAGACACATGTCAAAACAAGCAGATCTCAGAGACTGGGAAATGGGGAGTGCATTCCACAGCACCAAAGTCCTGTCACCTCAGTCGACTTTTCGAGACTCGCTGTTTGACCCTTGAACTGGGCAGGTCAAACCGTGACCTCACAGAACGAGTGTGACCCTGAGCCTGGACATCACAGGGAGATCAGACGTCACAATGGGTTTGTAAAGTGGGTTAATTTGAGGCGATGGGGAGGCTGTACGATCAGTCAGCGTGAAGACCAGCTCACTGCACTGACTGTCTACTCTGTCCCGGAGCGAATGTGGTCGGAGAGAAGATCGAAACAGCTTCAC
>NC_092726.1:7749162-7776662 GCF_047496885.1 Scyliorhinus torazame
GGCAAAGGGTCCGAGGGCAAAGGGTCCGAGGGCGAATGTCCGAGGGCAAAGGTCCGAGGGCAAAGGTCCGAGGGCGAAGGGTCCGAGGGCGAGGGGTCCGAGGGCGAAGGGTCCGATGGCAAAGGGTCCGAGGGCAAAGGGTCCGAGGGCAAAGGGTCCGAGGGCAAAGGGTCCGAGGGCGAAGGGTCCGAGGGCGAAGGGTCCGAGGGCGAAGGATCCGAGGGCGAAGGGTCCGTGGGGGAAGACTCCGAGGGCTCCAAGGGCCAAGACTCCGAGGGCGAAGGGTCCGAGGGCGAAGGTCCGAGGGCGAAGGGTCCGAGGGCGAAGGTCCGAGGGCGAAGGGTCCGAGGGCGAAGGCTCCGAGGGCGAAGGGTCCGAGGGCCAAGACTCCGAGGGCCAAGACTCCGAGGGCCAAGACTCCGAGGGCCAAGACTCCGAGGGCGAAGGCTCCGAGGGCCAAGGGTCCGAGGGCAAAGGGTCCGAGGGCAAAAGGTCCGAGGGCCAAGGGTCCGAGGGCAAAGGGTCCGAGGGCAAAAGGTCCGAGGGCGAAGACTCCGAGGGCGAAGGGTCCGAGGGCGAAGGCTCCGAGGGCGAAGGCTCCGAGGGCGAAGGGTCTGAGGGCTCCGAGGGCCAAGACTCCGAGGGCCAAGACTCCGAGGGCGAAGGCTCCGAGGGCGAGGGTCCGAGGGCGAAGGTCCGAGGGCGAAGGTCCGAGGGCGAAGGGTCCGAAGGCGAAGGGTCCGAGGGCGAAGGGTCCGAGGACGAAGGGTCCGAGGACGAAGGGTCCGAGGGCGAAGGGTCCGAGGGCGAAGGGTCCGAGGGCGAAGGGTCCGAGGGCGAAGGGTCCGAGGGCGAAGGGTCCGAGGGCAGAGGGTCCGAGGACGAAGGGTCCGAGGGCGAAGACTCCGAGGGCCAAGGGTCCGAGGACGAAGGGTCCGAGGACGAAGGGTCCGAGGGCGAAGACTCCGAGGGCGAAGGGTCCGAGGGCGAAGGGTCCGAGGGCGAAGGGTCCGAGGACGAAGGGTCCGAGGACGAAGACTCCGAGGGCGAAGGGTCCGAGGGCGAAGACTCCGAGGGCGAAGGCTCCGAGGGCGAAGGGTCTGAGGGCTCCGAGGGCCATGACTCCGAGGGCAAAGGGTCCGAGGGCGAAGGGTCCGAGGGCGAAGGGTCCGAGGGCAAAGGGTCCGAGGGCAAAGGGTCCGAGGGCAAAGGGTCCGAGGGCAAAGGGTCCGAGGGCAAAGGGTCCGAGGGCAAAGGGTCCGAGGGCGGAGGGTCCGAGGGCGAAGGTACGAGGGCGAAGGCTCCGAGGGCGAAGGTACGAGGGCGAAGGGTCCGAGGGTGAAGGGTCCGAGGGCGAAGGTCCAAGGGCGAAGGGTCCGAGGGCGAAGGCTCCGAGGGCGAAGGGTCCGAGGGCGAAGGGTCCGAGGGAGAAGGGTCCGAGGGCAAAGGGTCCGAGGGCTCCGAGGGCCAAGACTCCGAGGGCCAAGACTCCGAGGGCGAAGGCTCCGAGGGCCAAGGGTCCGAGGGCAAAGGGTACGAGGGCAAAAGGTCCGAGGGCAAAGGGTACGAGGGCGAAGGGTCCGAGGGCGAAGGGCGAAGGGTCCCAGGGCGAAGGGTCCGTGGGCGAAGTCTCCGAGGGCAAAGGGTCCAAGGGCAAAGGGTCCGAGGGCGAATGTCCGAGGGCAAAGGGTCCGAGGGCGAAGTCTCCGAGGGCAAAGGGTCCGAGGGTGAAGGCTCCGAGGGCGAAGGCTCCGAGGGCGAAGGTACGAGGGCGAAGGCTCCGAGGGCAAAGGCTCCGAGGGCAAAGGGTCCGAGGGCAAAGGGTCCGAGGGCGAATGTCCGAGGGCGAAGGTCCGAGGGCGAAGGTCCGAGGGCGAAGGTCCGAGGGCGAAGGTCCGAGGGCGAAGGGTCCGAGGGCGAAGGGTCCGAGGGCGAATGTCCGAGGGCGAAGGTCCGAGGGCGAAGGTCCGAGGGCGAAGGTCCGAGGGCGAAGGTCCGAGGGCGAAGGTACGAGGGCGAAGGCTCCGAGGGCGAAGGCTCCAAGCTCGAAGACTCCAAGGGCGAAGACTCCGAGGACGAAGCCTCCAAGGGCTCGCTGGGTTCTAGGGCGCACTGAGCCACCGGGGGTCGCCGGACGGAGGCTGTCCGGGTGCCAGGTCTCTCCTGGTGCTGGGATGCTCCGGGTGCTGGGACGCTCCGCATGCGAGGTCGGGATCCGGGAGCTGGGGGTCTCCGGAGGCTGGAGGTTACCAGACGCTGGGTCTGTCCTGGAGCTCAGACTCCGGCTGCTGGGTCTCCGAGGGCGAAGTATCAGAGGGCGAAGACTCCAAGGGGGAAGACGCCGAGGACGAAGGGTCCGAGGGCGAATGGTCCGTGTGCGAAGGGTCCGAGGGAGAAGGGTCCGAGGGCAAAGGGTCCGAGGGCGGAGGGTCCGAGGGCGAAGGGTCCGAGGGCGAAGGCTCCGAGGGCGAAGGGTCCGAGGGCGAAGGGTCCGAGGGCGAAGGTTCCGAGGGCGAAGGTACGAGGGCGAAGGGTCCGAGGGCGAAGGCTCCGAGGGCGAAGGCTCCGAGGGCGAAGGCTCCGAGGGCGAAGACTCCGAGGGCAAAGGGTCCGAGGGCTCCGAGGGCCAAGACTCCGAGGGCCAAGACTCCGAGGACGAAGGCTCCGAGGGCCACGGGTCCGAGGGCCAAGGGTCCGAGGGCAAAGGGTCCGAGGGCAAAAGGTCCGAGGGCAAAGGGTACGAGGGCAAAGGGTCCGAGGGCAAAAGGTCCGAGGGCGAAGGGTACGAGGGCGAAGGGTCCAAGGGCAAAAGGTCCGAGGGCAAAGGGTACGAGGGCGAAGGGTCCGAGGGCGAAGGGTCAAGGGTCCGAGGGCGAAGGGTCCCAGGGCGAAGGGTCCGAGGGCGAAGTCTCCGAGGGCGAAGGCTCCGAGGGCGAAGGCTCCGAGGGCGAAGGCTCCGAGGGCGAAGGTACGAGGGCAAAGGGTCCGAGGGCGAATGTCCGAGGGCAAAGGGTCCGAGGGCGAAGGCTCCGAGGGCGAATGTCCGAGGGCGAAGGCTCCGAGGGCAAAGGGTCCGAGGGCAAAAGGTCCGAGGGCAAAAGGTCCGAGGGCAAAAGGTCCGAGGGCGAAGGTCCGAGGGCGAAGGTCCGAGGGCGAAGGTCCGAGGGCGAAGGTCCGAGGGCGAAGGTCCGAGGGCGAAGGGTCCGAGGGCGAAGGTCCGACGGCGAAGGTCCGAGGGCGAAGGTCCGAGGGCGAAGGTCCGAGGGCGAAGGTACGAGGGCGAAGGTACGAGGGCGAAGGCTCCGAGGGCGAAGGCTCCAAGCTCAAAGACTCCAAGGGCGAAGACTCCAAGGGCGAAGCCTCCAAGCGCGAAGACTCCAAGGACGAAGACTCCAAGGGCGAAGACTCCAAGGGCGAAGACTCCAAGCGCAAAGACTCCAAGCGCAAAGACTCCAAGGGCTCGCTGGGTTCTAGGGCGCACTGAGCCACCGGGGGTCGCCGGACGGAGGCTGTCCGGGTGCCAGGTCTCTCCTGGTGCTGGGATGCTCCGGGTGCTGGGACGCTCCTCATGCGAGGTCGGGATCCGGGAGCTGGGGGTCTCCGGAAGCTGGAGGTTACCAGACGCTGGGTCTGTCCTGGAGCTCAGACTCCGGCTGCTGGGTCTCCGAGGGCGAAGTATCAGAGGGCGAAGACTCCAAGGGCGAAGCCTCCAAGCGCGAAGACTCCAAGGACGAAGACTCCAAGGGCGAAGACTCCAAGCGCGAAGACTCCAAGGGCTCGCTAGGTTCTAGGGCGCACTGAGCCACCGGGGGTCGCCGGACGGAGGCTGTCCGGGTGCCAGGTCTCTCCTGGTGCTGGGATGCTCCGGGTGCTGGGACGCTCCGCATGCGAGGTCGGGATCCGGGAGCTGGGGGTCTCCGGAGGCTGGAGGTTACCAGACGCTGGGTCTGTCCTGGAGCTCAGACTCCGGCTGCTGGGTCTCCGAGGGCGAAGTATCAGAGGGCGAAGGGTCCGAGGGCGAAGGCTCCGAGGGCGAAGGGTCCGAGGGCGAATGGTCCGAGGGCGAAGGCTCCGAGGGCGAAGGGTCCGAGGGCGAAGGGTCCGAGGGCGAAGGGTCCGAGGGCGAATGGTCCGTGTGCGAAGGGTCCGAGGGAGAAGGGTCCGAGGGCAAAGGGTCCAAGGGCGAAGGGTCCAAGGGCAAAGGGTCCGAGGGCGAAGACTCCGAGGGCAAAGGGTCCGAGGGCGGAGGGTCCGAGGGCGAAGGGTCCGAGGGCGAAGGCTCCGAGGGCGAAGACTCCGAGGGCGAAGGGTTCGGTGGGCGAAGGCTCCGAGGGCGAAGGCTCCGAGGGCGAAGACTCCGAGGGCAAAGGGTCCGAGGGCTCCGAGGGCCAAGACTCCGAGGGCCAAGACTCCGAGGGCGAAGGCTCCGAGGGCCAAGGGTCCGAGGGCCAAGGGTCCGAGGGCAAAGGGTCCGAGGGCAAAAGGTCCGAGGGCAAAGGGTACGAGGGCGAAGGGTCCGAGGGCAAAAGGTCCGAGGGCAAAGGGTACGAGGGCGAAGGGTCCAAGGGCAAAAGGTCCGAGGGCAAAGGGTACGATGGCGAAGGGTCCGAGGGCGAAGGGTCAAGGGTCCGAGGGCGAAGGGTCCCAGGGCGAAGGGTCCGAGGGTGAAGTCTCCGAGGGCGAAGGCTCCGAGGGCGAAGGTACGAGGGCAAAGGGTCCGAGGGCGAATGTCCGAGGGCAAAGGGTCCGAGGGCGAAGGCTCCGAGGGCGAATGTCCGAGGGCGAAGGCTCCGAGGGCAAAGGGTCCGAGGGCGAAAGGTCCGAGGGCGAAGGTCCGAGGGCGAAGGTCCGAGGGCGAAGGTCCGAGGGCGAAGGTCCAAGGGCGAAGGTACGAGGGCGAAGGTACGAGGGCGAAGGTACGAGGGCGAAGGCTCTGAGGGCGAAGGCTCCAAGCTCGAAGACTCCAAGGGCGAAGACTCCAAGCGCGAAGACTCCAAGGGCTCGCTGGGTTCTAGGGCGCACTGAGCCACCAGGGGTCGCCGGACGGAGGCTGTCCGGGTGCCAGGTCTCTCCTGGTGCTGGGATGCTCCGGGTGCTGGGACGCTCCGCATGCGAGGTCGGGATCCGGGAGCTGGGGGTCTCCGGAAGCTGGAGGTTACCAGACGCTGGGTCTGTCCTGGAGCTCAGACTCCGGCTGCTGGGTCTCCGAGGGCGAAGTATCAGAGGGCGAAGACTCCAAGGGGGAAGACGCCGAGGACGAAGGGTCCGAGGGCGAAGGGTCCGAGGGCGAAGGGTCCGAGGGCGAAGGGTCCGTGGGCGAAGGGTCCGAGGGCGAAGGGTCCGAGGGCGAAGGGTCCGAGGGCGAAGACTCCGAGGGCGAAGGTCCGAGGGCAAAGGGTCCGAGGGCGGAGGGTCCGAGGGCGGAGGGTCCGAGGGCGAAGGGTCCGAGGGCGAAGGGTCCGAGGGCGGAGGGTCCGAGGGCGAAGGGTCCGAGGGCGAAGACTCCGAGGGCGAAGGGTCCGAGGGCGAAGGGTCCGAGGGCGAAGACTCCGAGGGCGAAGGTCCGAGGGCAAAGGGTCCGAGGGCGGAGGGTCCGAGGGCGAAGGGTCCGAGGGCGGAGGGTCCGAGGGCGGAGGGTCCGAGGGCGAAGGGTCCGAGGGCGAAGACTCCGAGGGCGAAGGTCCGAGGGCTCGCCGGGTTCTGGAACGCGCTGAGTCGCCGGGGGTTGGAGGTCACCGGACAGAGGCTGTCCAGCTGCCGGGACGCTCCGGGTGCCGGGACGCTCCGGGTGCCGGGACGCTCCGGGTGCCGGGACGCTCCGGGTGCCGGGTCTCTCCGGGTGCCGGGACGCTCCGGGTGCCGGGACGCTCCGGGTGCCGGGACGCTCCGGGTGCCGGGACGCTCCGGGTGCCGGGACGCTCCGGGTGCCGGGTCTCTCCGGGTGCCGGGACGCTCCGGGTGCCGGGTCTCTCCGGGTGCCGGGACGCTCCGGGTGGCGGGACGCTCCGGGTGCCGGGTCTCTCCGGGTGCCGGGACGCTCCGGGTGCCGGGACGCTCCGGGTGCCGGGTCTCTCCGGGTGCCGGGACGCTCCGGGTGCCGGGACGCTCCGGGTGCCGGGACGCTCCGGGTGCCGGGTCTCTCCGGGTGCCGGGACGCTCCGGGTGCCGGGACGCTCCGGGTGCCGGGTCTCTCCGGGTGCCGGGACGCTCCGGGTGCCGGGACGCTCCGGGTGCCGGGACGCTCCGGGTGCCGGGACGCTCCGGGTGCCGGGTCTCTCCGGGTGCCGGGTCTCTCCGGGTGCCGGGACGCTCCGGGTGCCGGGTCTCTCCGGGTGCCGGGACGCTCCGGGTGCCGGGACGCTCCGGGTGCCGGGTCTCTCCGGGTGCCGGGTCTCTCCGGGTGCCGGGACGCTCCGGGTGCCGGGACGCTCCGGGTGCCGGGACGCTCCGGGTGCCGGGACGCTCCGGGTGCCGGGACGCTCCGGGTGCGGTGTCCGGTTCTGGTAGCTGGGGGTCACCGGAAGCCGCAGGTCGCCAGACGCTGGGGCTGACCTGCTTGCCAGGTCCTCCTGGGCCTGCCTCCCTCTGCTGGCTGAACTTAGCATTTAAAAAGCCCACCATTGACCACTGCGAACGAAACGAACAGACATCAGCTGCCAGAAAACGAAAGGGGGTCTGACACCATCAGCACTTCAGGCGAAGGATTTCGGTTCGAAGGTGGAAACAACAGTTCCGTCGCCGAGTTTCAAGTCATCAGTGGATGTTGGGCGTGTGGCTGCGTTTCCTCCATGTGTTCCGGAGAGGTGCAGATTAGGTGGGGTTGCAGGGATGGGGGAAGTGGGCCTGAGTCGGGTCCTCTTTTGGAGGGTCGATGGGGACGCAATGGGCCAAATGGCCTCCCTCCGCACTGTCGGTATTCTCTAAAATTCTAGCCTGCAGAGAGTTGGAGACCAGGCTCACGGCCGCGTGTTCAGATGTGTCAGTGAACTGGAAATGGGAAAGCAATTGTCTTGTGGATTGGTTGCTGGAACAGAGCTGGACTGCAGATAGTTGGACACCAGGCTGCGAGGCAGTGTGTTCAGATGTGTCGGAGAAACTAGTGGGAAAGTGTCGGGAAGCATTAACCAATCCTGGCCAGTGTGATCTCCTGGACTCGTTTCGATCGCCACAAGGGGTCGGAGAGGAATTTCCCAGAACATTTTCCCATATTGGCCCTGGGTTTTTAACTCTGGTTTTTTGCCTCTCCCTGGAGATCACATGGTCTGGATGGGGTGGGGGGGTGGGGATTAGTCGGTATGTTGTAGTGAATAAGGCATTGCGGTTATTGTGGGGGAAGTGAGATGGAGCAGAGAGAGGAAGCTGTCTGTCCATCCATTAACCTTTCAAATTTCATTATTCTAACAACTCAAATCTGAAAATAAATCTGGACTGAAATTGGATCAATGTTTATGTGTGTTTTTTGACTCTTGCATGGGTCGTTGCCAGGAACTCACTCAGAAGTTAGGACGTGAGTGTCATTGCAAGACCAGCATTTATTGCCCATTCTTAATTACCCTGAGGAGGGGGGAAGTCATCTTCCAGAATACGATTGAGTGGCTTTCTGGGCTATTCAAGAGTGCCGTTAAGAGTTAACCACATTGCTGTGGATCTGGAATCACACAGAGGCCAGACTGAGTAAGAACGGGAGATTCCCTGTCCTGACGGACAGGAGTCCACCCGCCATTGTTTTACAACTCAGCAGTTTCAAGGTCACCATTGCAGATATTAGCTTTTTAATTTCAGATTTTGATTTTATTAATGGTATAAATGCCACGGTGAGATCTGAACTCATATATCTGGATCATTCATTCAGGTCTTCACATTATTCCTTCAGTCACATAACCCCGATGCTTCTGTATTGCCCTGAGGTTCAGCGACTGATTGGGTGGATTCTCTGACTCACAGACCAGGTAGGTCCCAGAGTCAATCTCCAGTCTGTACACACAAACTGCACATCAGCTCCATCAAGCTCACCCTGCCCTGTATTGTCTAACCTCCTGCACACCCATCCCATCTACCAATAACACTGTCCCTTGGAACAGAGAAATCGGTGACCAATTCAGGAAAATGCTCAGAGTAATTGCTCTCCCCACCCCCCGAGGCGCCAGGGCACATGACGTTGTTACTCCCGATACAACCAATTCTAAACTGATCACTAATTCCCAGTGTCCTCGCAGGAATTTATTCAGTTCCCCTTTCCAAGGTCTGCAATGACCCCCACACTTCCCCATGTGTTTGACTTGGGGGCAGTGGGGGAGAGGTGAGGGGGGGGGCGAGAGGGGTGGGTGGGGTGGGAAGAGGGGTGGGTGGGAGAGAGAGGGGTGGGTGGGAGAGAGAGGGGTGGGTGGGAGAGAGAGGGGTGGGTGGGAGAGAGAGGGGTGGGTGGGAGAGAGAGGGGTGTGTGGGGGGATGGGGGAGAGAGGGGTGGGTGGGGGAGAGGGGTGGGTGGGGAAGAGAGGGGTGGGTGGGGAGAGAGGGGTGGGTGGGGGAGAGGGGTGGGTGGGGGAGAGAGGGGTGGGTGGGGGAGAGAGGGGTGGGTGGGGGAGAGAGGGGTGGGTGGGGGGAGAGAGGGGTGGGTGGGGGAGAGAGGGGTGGGTGGGGGAGAGAGGGGTGGGTGGGGGAGAGAGGGGTGGGTGGGGGAGAGAGGGGTGGGTGGGGGAGAGAGGGGTGGGTGGGGGAGAGAGGGGTGGGTGGGGGAGAGAGGGGTGGGTGGGGTGGGGGTGAGGTGTGACTCTCACAAGTGATGAAGTGGGACAGTCCCGAGGGAGGAAGACCATTCAGCCCATCGTGTGTGTGATCGATGATCGCTGTCAGAGCCACACCAGGACGTTTAGGGGCTGAGTGGGACAATGGCAGTCTGGGGGGAGGGGGAAGTAAGGGGCGGAGGGGGCACAGTGAGGAATCCATTGGGCAAAGCACAGCAAGACACCAACCCTTCCCCAAACAAAGAGTCGTCCGAGTATGTCCAGGAAGAGGGAGTGGAAGGAAAGACATGGAGAGAATTCAGAGATTATAAAAAACAATTCGAAAGATCGAGAAGACTAACAAAATTAAATTACCAAAGAATATAAAATATACAGAGTAAGATGTCTTCCAGGCAAGCTTTTCAAGCAGTCAGAATGGGAATGGGCCATTTAACAATGGATAGGACAACATCACCAACACCTGATCATTCAATAGCACCATTGGAACATCCCAACATTCACAATAACATTCTGAAACTGAATAGTATTTGAATAAAAATTATAATCTTTATTGTCACAAGCAATGAAGTTACTGTGAAAAGCCCCTGGTCGCCACACTCCGGCGCCTGTGGGGCGAGGGGGGCCTTCAATGGGACCTGAAGCTTCCGTCGCCCTACTCCAGTCCCACACCTTCTCCTCATTCGTAGCCCAATAATAGTATCGCAAGTTCAGAAGGGCCAAACCCCCCCGACTGCCGCCCCCTTTGGAGCACATCTTTCCTTATCCTAGCCACCTTCCCCGCCCACACAAATGATGAGGCCAGCCGATCAACCCCCTTAAAATATGACTTCAGTACAAAGACCGGCAGACTCTGAAACAGAAATGAAAAACGCGGCAGAATAACCTGCAACCGGCCTGCCAATGACAAGGGGAGGCGATCCCACCACAACAAGTCCTCCTTCACCCTCACAACCAAACTCATGAAATTAAACTTACGAAGCCATGCCCAATCCTGCGTCACCTGCACCCCCAGATACCTAAAAATGAATTGTTGCCACCCGGAATAACAAACCCCCACTCCGTCCCCACCACAAAATACTCCTTTTTCCCTAAATTCAATTTGTACCCCAAAAACGTCCGATCTCCTGAGCAACCCCATTATAGTCCTCACTGACTTGGGTTGGGTCCAAGGTGTACAACAGCAGATCATTCGCGTACAGAGACACCCGCTCCACCTCCCTCCCCTCATTATCTCCATCCAGAAATATGAACCCCTCAGTGGCAATGGCCAAGGGCTCTATAGCCAGCACAAACAGAAGGAGGGACATGGGGCATTCATGCCCCGTTCCCTGAAATAGTGGAAAGTACTCCGAATTCGTATTGTTTGTTCGTGCACACACTGTCGGATCCTTGTATAGCAATTTCACCCGTGCCACAAGCTTAGGCACAATCCCAAATATCTCCAACGCGGCAAAGAGATAGGTCCACTCCACTCAATCCAACTAACCTGCACATCTTTTGGACTGTGGGAGGAAACCGGAGCACCCGGAGGAAACCCACGCAGACACGGGGAGAATGTGCAGACTCCGCACAGACAGTGACCCAAGCCGGAATCGAACCTGGGACCCTGGAGCTGTGAAGCAGCTGTGCTAACCACTGCTTCACCGTGCTGCCCATATCTCCCGTCTACCTCCAAAATCTCGATCAGTCGCTGCCGCTCACCTCCCTATCCACCTCCACCTTGAATGAAATGACCCCACCCCTCACGATCGCCTTCAAGGCCTCCCAGACCATCGATGGCAAAACCTGATTAAACCCCACAGACACTCCTCAATCCCCTTCCCCATTTTAGTGCACAAATTTGGGTCTGCCATCAAACCCACAGCTAATCTGTGGGCGGGACCCTCCTCCAAAACCACATCCACCCAGTGTGGAGCATGGTCCGATATCGTAATCACCGAATACTCTGCCTTCTTCACCCCAGCCAGCAGCACCTTCCCCACCACGAAAGGCCCATCCTCGAGTACACCGCATGCACCGACGCAAAAAAGAAACGCTTCCTATCTTGTGGATGTAAAAGCCCCCACAGGTCCACCTCTCTCCCATCTCTTTCACAAACGAGGCCAGCACCTTCGCCCCCTCCCCTCTCCCCCCCCCCCCCCTCCCCCGAAGGGGCCAGCGAGCATGGCCGGGACCTATCCACCTTCGGGTCCTGTTCCCCAACCCCCCCCCCCCCATGGAGTCCACGAGGCCCATGGAGCGATCAATTGGATCATTCCTGTGGCTCTCCTGGGCTTTGTTGCAGTTTGGGAATTTCTTGGTGCATCTTGGTTGCCACTTGGGGGACCTAAACCTCTCTGAAAAGGCGAAAGAGTCGATAACTTCTCCCCCTCCCGTGTCCTGAACCACTGCGCCGACGTTGAACTGTACCCGGGTTTGACAAACGCAGAATAAAAACCCCTCCAAAATAAGAACCCGGCTTAAATCCAGTGGGAGGCAGGAGTTTCGGGCGGCATTGCAAATGGCACTTCAGACTGTAGTTCTTCAGGGCAGTGTCGGAGCCCGTCCATCGCCGGGCAGAGACAATGGGATGTTCCAGTCAGGTGAACCTCAAAAGACCCCAGTGAGCAGAGACAATAGTGGGGGGGAAAGAGCGAGGTTGGAGAACCTGACAGCAGTCGCTCCAAAACCAATGCCAACGGCTGATACGCTACAGTGACTGCCAATGGTCAGCTTAGAAAACAGGGTTTGTTCCTTTGCTCTCACGCATTTGGCCACCTCTTGTAGTTTTTGTTTTAATTTTGGAAAGGTAAATATCCCTCACAATTGTGCAACCTCAGGCACAGTGGATAGGAGGATTCCAATTGCAGCCTCTCCCTTCCAGCCCCGTGAAAGCATGAATGAACTAGCCATGACCCTATCTCTCTCTCGGAGCAGCTTTGGCTGTGCATTGTAGTGTGTCGTTCTCCGACGGACCATTTCCAAGTGCTCAGCTCGCCCCAGAACTCTGCGCGTCAATCCATTCATTCGCCCACAGGTGCACTGACATCTCAGGTGACTGCACCGACGTCCAGGTAAACG
Organism: Scyliorhinus torazame; assembly: GCF_047496885.1. Lineage (NCBI taxonomy): Eukaryota > Metazoa > Chordata > Chondrichthyes > Carcharhiniformes > Scyliorhinidae > Scyliorhinus > Scyliorhinus torazame. Next base: position 7,760,967 of record NC_092726.1, read on the forward strand.
CACGGCCCCAAAATCATTTCAACTGAACCCACAGGAGATTGAAGTGTCGCCGTTCGCTCCCACCATCGCCAATCCATTCGCATTCTCCTCTTCGCCGGAGGGCGATCGGCTTCACAACACTGCGCTTGGTCAGGACAGCCTGGGCTGACTGGGACTGGCTTGGGGAGGGGGAGGTCAGCTGGGACGGGCATGGTCTGAGATTGAGCAAGGTGGGCACGGGGTGTGGGGTTAGGTGTGGGGGAAGGGGGAACGGCCCGCTGCGCACTCCCACCATGCATCCAGAACACTGGTGGCAGGCAGCTCGCCGTCAATCACTCAGCAGCACCGTGATCACCAAGAATGCAAAGTCGCTTTGCTCTCTGATTTCTCACTTTTTAACCACACTCGCTGTCAAGAACAATTGGACCAGAACACAAGAATAAGGAGGAGCTGGCTATTCAGCTCTTCGAGCCCAGTCTGCCATCATTCCGATCATGGCTTCTCTCCGCTCGGCCTCCATTCCACCGTCCTGCCCGTTCTCCATAACCCTTCAACCCATTACCAATTAAAAATCTGGCTAACTCCTCCTTAAATTGACTCACTGTCCCAGCATGCACCGCTCTCTGGGGTAGCGAATTCCACAGATTCACAACCCTTTGGGAGAAGTAGTTTCTCCTCAACTCAGTTCCAAATTTGCTCTCCCTTATCCGAAAACTATGACCTCTCTTTCTAGAATGGGAACAAGATGAAGCATCAACTCCATGTCTACTTTGTCAACCCACTCTATCATCTTATAGACCTCAATTAGATCTCCCCTCATCCTTCTAAACTCGAGAGAGTATCGGCCTAAACTGCTCAATCTCTCCACATATGACAAACCCCTCATCTCTGCAATCAATGTAGGGAACTTCCTCTGAAGTGCCTTTAATGTAACCGCATTCCTCCTCAAATCACAGCACCAAAACTGGACACAGTACTCCAGGTGTCAGATTAGGGGCAAATGTGATGAAATACTCCCCACTTGCCTGGATGAGCGCAGCTCCAACAACACTCAAGAAGCTCGACACCATCCAGGACAAAGCAGCCCCGCTTGATTGCTCCCCTTCCCCAAACATTCACTCCCTCCACCACCGACGCACAGCGGCAGCCGTGTGCACCATCTCCAAGATACATTGCAGAAACTCGCAAACATTTTGCCTTCGCTTTCATTTATAATCACGGGGTAATCTTTAAATGCATCAACCTCCGACACATTGTGGATCAGACTCAAGTTCCATGGCTTCAGTGATACAAATTTATAATCTTCTCCAAAAGCAAATGACTTGGGTTGCCAACAGATTGCAGGTATTCCTGGAGGCTGCATCACATGACTTGCCCCACCCCACCCTCCAGCCACTCGTCAGCCAACACACCCATCTCCGTGACATACGGCCTTCTTACACCCATCCCTGTGACGTACGGCCTTCCTATTCCCATCCCTGTGACGTACGGCCTTCCTACACCCATCCCTTTGACATACGGCCTTCCTACGCCCACCCTGTGACGTACGGCCTTCCTATTCCCATCCGTGACGTACGGCCTTCCTACGCCCCACCCTGTGACGTACGGCCTTCTTACGTTTGACCCTGTGACGTACGGCCTTCCTACACCCATCCGTGACGTACGGCCTTCCTACGCCCCACCCTGTGACATACGGCCTTCCTACGTCTGTCCCTGTGACGTACGGCCTTGCTACGTCTGTCCCTGTGACATACGGCCTTCCTACGCCCCACCCTGTGACGTACGGCCTTCCTACGTCTGTCCCTGTGACGTACGGCCTTCCTACTTCTGTCTCCGTGACGTACGGCCTTCCTATGTCTGCCCCTGTGACATACGACCTTCCTACACCCTATCTTGTGACGTACGGCCTTCCTACATCTGTCCCTGTGACGTACGGCCTTCCTACGTCTGTCCCTGTGATGTACGGCCCTCCTACTTCTGTCCCCGTGACGTACGGCCTTCCTACACCCTATCCTGTGACGTACGGCCTTCCTACATCTGTCCCTGTGACGTACAGCCTTCCTACTTCTGTCCCCGTGACGTACGGCCTTCCGACACCCTATCCTGTGACGTACGACCTTCCTACACCCTATCCTGTGATGTACGGCCTTCCTACATCTGTCCCTGTGACGTACGGCCTTCCTACATCTGTCCCTGTGATGTACGGCCTTCCTACACCCTATCCTGTGACGTACGGCCTTCCTACACCCTATCCTGTGACGTACGGCCTTCCTACGTCTGTCCCTGTGACGTACGGCCTTCCTACACCCTATCCTGTGACGTACGACCTTCCTACACCCTATCCTGTGATGTATGGCCTTCATACATCTGTCCCTGTGACGTACGGCCTTCCTACATCTGTCCCTGTGACGTACGGCCTTCCTACATCTGTCCCTGTGACGTACGGCCTTCCTACATCTGTCCCTGTGACGTACGGCCTTCCTTCTACACCCTATCCTGTGACGTACGGCCTTCCTACGCCCCACCCTGTGATGTACGGCCTTCCTACGTCAATTGGAATGCAAAATGACCCCAATTGGATGAAACTTGACTGTCGGCCTTTCCCCCAATTGACAATGTTTTTACATTTGATAAAGAGGAATGTCCAAAGGAATGACAAAAGAAAACTATCTTTTTTAAAACCTTGATGGTTTTTCTCCAGGGCCGCACAGAGTCCTGGAGACTGACCTTCTACACCTGGAGGGTTGACAGGCCAAGATATGGTCCACAGAGCATTGGCAGACATTTGAATATGAATGTATTGATAAACCCTGACTTACTGTTGAAAGCGGTTTCGAGGGTGCATCTCTACGAGGCCGAGTCAGAGTGATAAAGTGGAGAGAACGTCCCTTCATTGTGGCAGTCCCAGTCCACCTCTCCAACTCTTCCTGCAGTCTCCTTCCAATTTGTCTCAAGACTTCCACCTGGTGTGGCAACTAAGCAAAGCCTGTGGATTACCGATGCACCAACTAGGCAGCATGCAATGATCCCAGACGATGAAAAGAATAGATTAACTGGCTGAGGTGCTGTGAGGCAACACGAGAAGAGGCAACCATCGGAGGATTTGAACAAGGGACTTTGGGGGTTTCAGGGGGTGCCTGTGCTACACATTGAGCTGCCAACAGAGCACTGCACTGCCCTGGCACCACCACACTGCCCTGGCACCGCACTGCCCTGGCACCGCACTGCCCTGGCACCGCACTGCCCTGGCACCGCACTGCCCTGGCACCGCCGCACTGCCCTGGCACCGCCGCACTGCCCTGGCACCACCGCACTGCCCTGGCACCACCGCACTGCCCTGGCACCACCGCACTGCCCTGGCACCGCCGCACTGCCCTGGCACCGCCGCACTGCCCTGGCACCGCCGCACTGCCCTGGCACCACCGCACTGCCCTGGCACCACCGCACTGCCCTGGCACCACCGCACTGCCCTGGCACTGCACTGCCCTGGCACCACCGCACTGCCCTGGCACCGCACTGCCCTGGCACCACCGCACTGCCCTGGCACCACCGCACTGCCCTGGCACCACCGCACTGCCCTGGCACTGCACTGCCCTGGCACTGCACTGCCCTGGCACCACCGCACTGCCCTGGCACCGCCGCACTGCCCTGGCACCGCCGCACTGCCCTGGCACCACCGCACTGCCCTGGCACTGCACTGCCCTGGCACCACCGCACTGCCCTGGCACCACCGCACTGCCCTGGCACCGCACTGCCCTGGCACCACCGCACTGCCCTGGCACCACCGCACTGCCCTGGCACTGCACTGCCCTGGCACTGCACTGGCACTGCACTGCCCTGGCACTGCACTGCCCTGGCACCGCACTGCCCTGGCACCACCGCACTGCCCTGGCACCACCGCACTGCCCTGGCACCACCGCACTGCCCTGGCACCACCGCACTGCCCTGGCACCACCGCACTGCCCTGGCACCACCGCACTGCCCTGGCACCACCGCACTGCCCTGGCAACACCGCACTGCCCTGGCACCACCGCACTGCCCTGGCACCACCGCACTGCCCTGGCACCACCGCACTGCCCTGGCACCACCGCACTGCCCTGGCAACACCGCACTGCCCTGGCAACACCGCACTGCCCTGGCAACACCGCACTGCCCTGGCACCACCGCACTGCCCTGGCACCACTGCACTGCCCTGGCACTGCACTGCCCTGGCACCGCACTGCCCTGGCACCGCACTGCCCTGGCACCGCACTGCCCTGGCACCGCACTGCCCTGGCACCGCACTGCCCTGGCACCGCACTGCCCTGGCAAAACACAATCTTCCCAACATCCACTCTGCCTGCCGTTCATCTCCGAACAGGCAGTACAAAGTAGAAGGGGGGAGTCGGCCCGTCGGCCCCTTGAGCCTGCTCCACCATTCAACATGATCGGGACTGATCCAATTGTAACCTCAACCGCACATTCCCACCTCCCCCCCCGTCACCTGTCACCCCTCCCTTGCTGACCATGAATCTATCCACTGCCGACGTGTACGTGATGAGCTTGACCCCCAAGCCTTCCTCATCGTTCTTTGTTCAAATACATGGTCCACATAAAAATAAATTGGATTATCTCATAGCCTGAAGCATATCCCTCTCTGGTCGATACCTCCCAACAAAAAGGCCTGTATTTCTCCCACACCTTCCCCAACAGTCAGACGCAGCAAAGCCTCTTTCAGCCAAGGACATGTTTTTGAAGTGCCTTCACTCCTGTAATGTCAGAAATATCTCAGCCAATCTGGGTCTCCTCCGGGAGTTCCCCAGCCTCACAGATCATTCACTCCACGTGATATCAAGAAATGGCAGAAGGCACTGGATACAGCGAAGGCTCTGGGCCCTGACAATACCCCAGCAATAGTACTGAAGACTGGTGCTCCGGAACTTGCCGCACCCCGAGCCAAGCTGTTCCAGTACAGCCACAACACTGGCATCCACCCGACAATGGGGAAAATCGCCCAGGCGCGTCCTGTACACAAGAAACAGGACAAATCCAACCCAGCCAATTACCGCCCTATCATCTACTCTCCATCATCAGCAAAGTGATGGAAGGAGTCATCAACACTTACTCAGCAATAACCTGCTCAGTGAAGCTCAGTTTGGATTCCATCAGGGTGACTCAGCTCCTCACCTCATTACAGCCTTGGTTCAAACATGGACAAAAGAGCTGAATGCCAGGGGTGAGGTGAGAGTGACTGCCCTCGACACCAAGGCAGCATTTAACCAAGTATGGAATCAAGGAGCCCGAGCTAAACTGGAGTCAATGGGAATCAGGGGGAAAACTCTCCGCTGGTTGGAGTCATACCTCAGAGGTCAATCATCTCAGTCCCGGGACATCGCTGCAGCAGTGCTCGGTTCTAAGCCCAACCATCTTGAGCTGCTTCATCAGCGACCTCCCTTCCTTCCTAAGGTCAGAAGTGGGGATGTTTGCTGGTGACTGCACAATGTTCAGCACCATTCGCGACTCCTCAGATACTGAAGCAGTCCCTGTCCAAACGCAGCAAGACCCGGACAATATCCAGGCTCGGGCTGACAAGTGGCAAGTTACATTCGCACCACACAAGTGCCAGGCAATGGCCATCTCCTACAAGAGAGAATCTAACTGTCGTGTTGGGTGTTCTGGTTCACAAACAAGCCAACAATGCTAGAAGTGGTGTAAGGCTATTTTATTAACTGTTCAACTATGCTAACATACTGTAAACATGGGTATAAGCAATATCAGCTTAACGGTGGACCCTTTCCTATCACTAGCTATGGTGATGCACTCAGCACATGGTGAATGTCTGTGTTGCAGGCTGTGAGCTCTGTGCTCTGAGCTGGCTGCTGCTAGAATGAGCGGGAACTCTCCTGTCCCCTGTCTTTATAGTGCGTGTGCTCTCACTGGTGATTGGCTGGTTGGTCCTACTGCATGCCCATCAGTGTGTGTGTGATTGCACCTTGTACTGATGTATATTATGAGACTAACCATCTCCAATTGACATTCAATGGCGTTACCATCGCTGAATCCCCCCCAGTCAACATCCTGGGGGTTACCATTGATCAGAAACAGAACTGAATTGGACTTGCCACATAAATCGGGTGGCGGATAGGGCGGCACGGTGACACAGTGGTTAGCACTGCTGCCTCACAGCGCCAGGGTCCCAGGTTCAATTGCGACCTTGGGTGACTGTGCGGAGTCTGCACGTTCTCCCCGTGTGTGCGTGGGTTTCCTCCGGGTGCTCCGGTTTCCACCCACAGTCCAAAGATGTGCAGGTTGGGGGGGATTGGCCGTGCTAAAATTTCCCCTTGGTGTCCAAAAGGTTAGATGGAGTTACAGGGATAGTGCGAGGAGTGGTCCAAGGTTGGTTGCTCTTTCAGAGAGTCGGCGCAGACTCGATGGGCCAAAAGGCCTCCTGCTAGCAATTCGATGATACGATGAGCAGGTCAGAGGCTGGGAATCCTGTGGTGAGTAACTCACCTCCTGACCCTTGCCCAAAATAAAATCCACGAAACAGTTTGGAGTGGGGAGAGGTTCTGGATTCCATCCCCGAGCCATGAAAGAAATGAATAGCCCAACTCCCATTTGAAAGTTCTGACTCTCCTTGTTCTCGAATCTCTCTGCCAGTGAAATTATTTCCCTCTATCAATCCTGTCAAATCCTTTCACCATCTATTTTTTCTCTCAAAGAACTGAGAGATTGTGAATAAGATGACCCCAGTGAACGGTTCCAAAGATGTTGTGTGAGTGACTCCCCTAATCAGAATAAACCTGGGCCGCACGGGTGGCGCAGGGGTTAGCACTGCTGCCTGACGGCGCCGAGGTCCCAGGTTCGATCCCGGCCCCCGGGTCACTGTCCGTGTGGAGTTTGCACATTGGCGGTCTGTGTGGGTCTCACCCCCCACAACACAAAGACGTGCAGGGTAGGGGGATTGGCCTCGCTAAACTGCCCCTTGCTTAGAAAAAAAGATTTGAGTACTGTAAATTTTAAAAGAAACAACTCCCCCCCCCCCCCCCCCCCCCCCGTCTTGACGTGGCTCAGTCCTCATTTGCTGTGGCAGCTCCTGTGTCGGTCATTGGCGTGATTGAGGTGCTGCACAAACACAAGTTGTTGCTTTTGTTGTTCCTCGCAGATTTCCTTGCCCTGATGCCGTTACCTGTGGGGCCCCGTACGTGTGGAGAATTTATAAACTAACCGGTTTGTTTATGTTCACTAACACCATCTGCTCTTTGAGCCTCTCCTCTGTGTCTCAACCTTCCTCTTGTTCCAGGCAACATTCGGCAACGTGAGGTTAGGCAACTCCATGCATGTTGCACTCGCTATCTTTCCCTGATACCATCTCGTTCTCCTTCTGGGATGCTGCGTTATCTTGCGAGACCGGCTTTGGAAATGTGAAACGCTGGCCAGATTACCCTTATAACGTTCCAGGTGACTTTCCTGCCCTGTTTATCTTCGATCACAATGAGTTTGATTGTGCACACACACCACTCTCCCAACTCCGCAGTTGATTGGCACGTCTCGCTGGATATCACAGAGGCTGTGTGGACCTCAAATGACCCAAACAGGCCGGATTCTGCAGATTGTAGCAAGTTTATTCATTCACGGGTACTAGGTGTCGTCAGCCCGGCCAACATTTCTTGCCCACCAATACCTGCCCTGGAGGAGAGGGGGGGGGATCCGGTGCCAGCTGCGTTTCGCACTCACCCGCGAGGCCAGGTCTTAATCGCAGAGCAGGTCCTCACTCACTCCAGGTCTGCTCTGGTCTCAAGTGCAGCCTCTGGACACGAGAGCCGTAAACCATCTGAGAGAGAGTGGTTACCCGGAGGTGTGGCGAATGTGGGCAGCAGGAGCTCAAGTTTGATTCTGGCCCGGATTGTGGGGGGGGGGGGGGGGGGGGGCCTTGCTGCGGACCAGGGGGTAGGTCCAGCCTCTCCGGCTGCAGGGAATGCAACCTCCTCCACTTGGCCGTTTGAGCTCTTTCTCAACCCTGCAGCAAGAGTTTGAAATGAATCGATCGGCTTCAATGACAGGGCTATTCAAACCCCAGCTCTTCCCCAGAAGGTGAAATTAATCAGCACGTATCAGACCGTCACCTGAGGGAACTGAGGTTTGCAGAGACACACACTCCCACTCCCTCACCATACCCAGACGGGGGAGGGGGAAGTACAGTTACCCCTGGTATCAATCAAACAAGCTTGCTCCCAAACTGTCAATGCTCAGCGAGCAGGCCAAGTCTGGCTACGAAGGCAAAGACAAACTCTTCATGGTCCCCCACTGTCGAGTTAAACTTATAGCCTCAACCCTGTAGCCAAATGGGTCTAGTTTATCAATGACAGGCATTTCCACTCACAGTCCGATGGTTCCCAACTCTTTGTGGAGTTTCTCCACCTTCTCAACTGCTCCTTTCTTCCCTCCCTCAAGTCACACCAGCCACCTGCGATTGAAAACTTTCACCTCGTCGCCAATGTGTTGCCTGGAGGCTTCCAGCAACAAACAAAGAGCTTTATTGATAACAGGCACAGAACACCATACAACAGGTCTGAACACTTCAAACTCCCTGGTCCTCACCCCCTGGGACCCTGCTCCCAGAGCCTTTTGTGCAAACTCCCCATTGGCCAGGGTTCGCGCACTCGCGCGTGATTGGCCCACGAGCCGGTCACGTGGCCTGTGGAGCCCGCCTTCTTAAGGGGGCCACGCCACCGCGAAAACGAGGCTGACGATCTGAAGTCTGTCGAAGGGAAGCAAAGTCTCAACGAGATGGCGTCAGGCCAGAAGGGGGGAAAACCTCTCTCAAGCCTGGCAACAACAAGTTCCTCCTTGCCAAGTTCCTCATCGACCAAGCATTTCGACCTGCGTCTTGTGTAGAATTCGGTTGCTCGCACTCCGGTGAGGCGCACTGGCGGTGTTTCGGGTGAAATTATTTTCCAGGTGGAAATGAGCACCTGGTTTCCTTTTTCTCAAAATAATAATAATCTTACAATAATCTTTATTAGTGTCACAAGTAGGCTGACATTGACACGACAATGAAGTCACTGTGAAAATCCCCTCGTCGCCACATTCCGGCTCCTGTTCCGATGCACGGAGGGAGAATTCAGAATGTCCAATTCACCTAACAAGCTCGTTTTTCGGGACTTGTGGGAGGAAACCGGAGCACCCGGAGGAAACCCACGCAGACACGGGGGGAACGTGCAGACTCCGCACAGACAGTGACCCAAGCCGGGAATCGAACCTGGGACCCTGGAGCAGTGAAGCGACAGTGCTAACCACTGTCCATTTAAGGCCAGGGCACACAGGATGTGCTGAATGGGCCCGTCACTTTGCTGTGGTTCTCTGGTCAAGGGCGCTCTCCCTTGTTGAAAGCTCTCGATGTAAGTCAAGTGCAAGGCTAGAGCAGGGAGGGGTCTACCGTCCCGAGTGTGTCTCACGGCGAGGGAGGCCTTCACACTTGACATCTCTTGAGCTCAAAGCAAAGAAGGTGAAAGAGCACATTGAGAGCAATGGTGGTGCAGGCTGAGTGCACGTGGGAGGATTGTCGAGCTGACTGACAAACCTCCCCCTCTTGGGGGGGTGGGGGGGGGAAAAGAAAGAGCAAGCATATCAACCAGGCCTCACAAAAAATAGAAACTAAAAGTCTTGCCTGGGATCGTCAGGCCCTACAGAAATCCTTGTTTACATATTGCTATCGAATATCTCAAATCTCTTTTAACATTTAACAAGCACAGATATTGCAGAGACACAGAGCAACTCTTTGTTTTCCCCAAGACGGCAATCTTATCTCAACCAAGTAGCAACTGTAATTTTTGGGGGAGTTAAAGAATAACATGAGATAAATCTCTCAGTGCCGGCAGAGTTAGGTGAAGCTGCAACATGAAGAGATCAGTTCACTTCTCACTGCTGCGCTATGGGCAAGTCCAGGACTTGTCTTGCTTTCGAAGAGGATGTTTGTACCACGGGAATGGTTAGGCGATTCAGAAAGCAGGCTATGCTAAAATTGCCCTTAGTGTCCAAAAAAGGGGTGGGGTTACAGGGATAGGGTTCTCTTTCCAGGGACCGGTGCAGACTCGATGGGCCGAATGGCCTCCTTCTGCACTGTAAATTCTATGTTATGTCACTGTTCAGTTGTGCTCTTTTCCCAAAACACCTTTATTTTCCTTGAATACGCTTTCCAAAAACTCTATCACCACACAACCTAAATGCCACCTGCAATCCCTTTACACCTCAGCGTCAATTATTGGATGCTGAACATCAATTGGACTTGTAATTGGAACGGCTCTTAACCCATTCCTAACAAGTGGGTAAGTGAGTGGGGAAGTGAAGTGTGAATGTAGGAGTGTCTGGGTGGGTGACTGAGTGAGTGGGTGGGTAAGCAAGTGACTGAGTGAGCGAGTGAGTGAGTCACTGAGTGAGCGAATGAGTGAGTGAGTGTGAGTGAGTGAGTGTGAGCGAGTGTGTGAGTGAGTGAGTGGGTGGGTGACTGAGTGAGTGAGTGAGTGGGTGGGTGACTGAGTGAGTGAGTGAGCGAGTGTGAGTGAGTGATTCAGTGACAGAGTGAGTGAGTGAGTGAGTGAGTGGGTGGGTGACTGAGTGAGTGAGTGAGTGAATGAGTGAGTGGGTGGGTGACTGAGTGAGTGGGTGACAGAGTGAGTGAGTGGGTGAGCGAGTGTGTGAGTGAGTGAGCGAGTGTGAGTGAGTGAGCGAGTGTGAGTGAGTGAGTGATTCGGTGACTGAGTGAGTGAGTGACTGTGAGTGAGTGAGTGGGTGGGTGACTGAGTGAGTGAGTGAGTGAGTGGGTGGGTGAGTGAGTGAGGTAAGTGTGAATGTATGAGTGGGTGAGTGGGTGAGTGGGTGAGTGGGTGAGTGGGTGAGTGAGTGAGTGAGTGAGTGAGTGAGTGAGTGAGTGAGTGAGTGAGTGAGTGAGTGAGTGAGTGAGTGAGTGAGTGTGAGTGAGTGAGTGAGGTAAGTGTGAATGTATGAGTGGGTGAGTGAGTGAGTGAGTGTGAGGTAAGTGTGAATATATGAGTGGGTGTGTGAGTGAGTGAGTGGGTGAGTGGGTGAGTGAGTGAGTGAGTGAGTGAGTGAGTGGGTGAGTGAGTGAGTGAGGTAAGTGTGAATGTATGAGTGGGTGTGTGAGTGAGTGAGTGGGTGGGTGGGTGAGTGAGTGAGTGGGTGGGTGAGTGGGTGGGTGAGTGAGTGAGTGGGTGAGTGGGTGAGTGAGTGAGTGAGTGAGTGAGTGGGTGAGTGAGTGAGTGAGGTAAGTGTGAATGTATGAGTGGGTGTGTGAGTGAGTGAGTGGGTGGGTGGGTGAGTGAGTGAGTGGGTGGGTGAGTGGGTGGGTGAGTGAGTGAGTGGGTGACTGAGTGAGTCAGGTAAGTGTGAATGTATGAGTGGATGAGTGAGTGGGTGGGTGACTGAGTGAGTGAGTGGGTGGGTGACTGAGTGAGTGAGCGAGTGTGAGTGAGTGAGTGAGTGGGTGGGTGGGTGGGTGGGTGAGTGAGTGGGTGGGTGGGTGGGTGGGTGGGTGAGTGAGTGAATGAGTGAGTGGGTGACTGAGTGAGTGAGTGAGTGGGTGGGTGACTGAGTGAGTGAGTGAGCGAATGTGAGTGAGTGAGCGAGTGTGAGTGAGTGAGTGATTCGGTGACTGAGTGAGTGAGTGAGTGAATGAGTGAGTGAGTGAGTGGGTGGGTGACTGAGTGAGTGAGTGAGCGAATGTGAGTGAGCGAGTGTGAGTGAGTGAGTGATTCGGTGACTGAGTGAGTGAGTGAGTGAGTGAATGAGTGAGTGAGTGAGTGAATGAGTGAGTGAGTGAGTGGGTGGGTGGGTGAGTGAGTGAGTGAGTGAGTGGGTGACTGAGTGAGTGAGGTAAGTGTGAATGTATGAGTGGGTGGGTGAGTGAGTGAGAGGGTGGGTGAGTGAGTGAGTGAGTGAGGTGAGTGAGTGAGAGTGAATGGGTGGGTGGGTGAGTGAGTGAGTGAGTGAGTGAGGTGAGTGAGTGAGTGAGTGAGTGAGTGGGTGAGTGAGTGAGTGAGGTAAGTGTGAATGTATGAGTGGGTGGGTGAGTGAGTGAGTGGGTGGGTGAGTGAGTGAGAGGGTGGGTGAGTGAGTGAGTGAGAGGGTGGGTGAGTGAGTGAGTGGGTGGGTGAGTGAGTGAGGTAAGTGTGAATGTATGAGTGGGTGGGTGAGTGAGTGAGTGGGTGGGTGATTGAGTGAGAGGGTGGGTGAGAGGGTGGGTGAGTGAGTGAGAGGGTGGGTGAGTGAGTGAGGTGAGTGAGTGAGTGAGAGTGAATGGGTGGGTGAGTGAGGTGAGTGAGTGAGTGAGTGAGTGAATGGGTGGGTGAGTGAGTGAGTGAGTGAGTGAGGTGAGTGAGTGAGTGAGAGTGAATGGGTGGGTGAGTGAGTGAGTGAGTGAGGTAAGTGTGAATATGTGAGTGAGAAGGGAATGTTGGGCCAGGAAGCAGGAAAGTGGGATTAAATTCAGTGGGAAACAGGAAGGTGAGATATTAATGACAAGAGAGTGGATCAGACATGACTGTACTTTGGCGGCCGTACAGAAACTGGGGCACAAATCTCTCGGTTGGCGCCTCCAATGCTGTGTGGAGGGAGTGCGGCACTGTCAGAGGTGCTGCTTTTCAGCTAAGTGGATAAAACCGAGGCCCAACCTTTCCCCCTCCCGGCACCAGGGGTCAAAATATTTGAGGGGCTCTTTCTGCGAGATATTCCCGGGGGGGGGGCCTCCTTTTGCTTTTCAGGACTCCTCGAACGTTCAGGATGTTGAAGGAAGAAAAGACTGTGTCGGGTGTGCAGGCAAGAAGCGAACAAGAATTGAACAGTTTCCCCATCTCCCAGGCATCCCGCCACCCTATTCCAGCGGGTGAGGTGAAACTCAAGGCTCGGAAGTTTGGGCACTTCTGCATTGGCTGGACACGCCGCCTTTATCGAAGCATCTGAAATTGTTTTTAAAAATACATGACAAGAAAGCTTGTTTACAGGCAAACATGTCCAGAGCAGGTGTGGGAAGAGAAAAAGATTGGTGAAGACAAATGTAGGTCCCGTACAGTCAGACACAGGAATTTACGACGGGGAACAAAGAAATGGCTGATCAACTCAATACGTATTTTGGTCCTTTCTTCACAAAGGAGGGTGCGAATAACATCTCAGAAATGTTGGGCAAAACAGGGTTTGGTGAGGAGAAACTGAAGGAAATCAGTAATTGTAGGGAAATGGTATTGGGGAAATTGATGGGATTGAAGGCTGATAAATCCCCAGAACCAGATAATCTACATCCCAGAGAATTTAAGGAAGTGGCTCTAGAAATAGTGGATGCATTGGTGGTCACCTTCCAGGATTCTATAGACACCAGAATAGTTCCTGCAGATTGGAGGGTAGCTAATGTAACCCCAATGTTTAAAAAGGGAGGTAGAGAGAAAACTGGGAATTATAGACCAGTCAGCCTAATATCGGTAGTGGGGAAAATTCTAGAGTCCATTATTAACGATTCAATAGCAAGGGCAGCACAGTGGGGCAGTGGGTTAGCCCTGCTGCCTCACAGCGCCGAGGTCCCAGGTTCGTTCCCGGCTCTGGGTCACTGTCCGTGTGGAGTTTGCACATTCTCCCCGTGTTTGCGTGGGTTTCGCCCCCACGACCCAAAGATGTGCAGGCTAGGTGGATTGGCCACGCTAAATTGCCACTTAATTGGAAAAAATGATTTGGGACTCTAAATATTTTTTAAAAAGATTTAATAGCAGAGCTTATGGAAAACAGTGTCAGGATCGGACAGAGTCCGCATGGATTTACAAATGGGAAATCATGCTTGACAAATCGACTGGAATTCTTCGAGGATGTAACGAGTCGAGTTGATGAGGGGGAGCCAGTCGATGCGGTTTATTTGGACTTTCAAAAGACTTTTGTCAGAGTCCCACATAAGAGATTATTGTGTAAAATTAAAGTGCATGGGTTTGGGTGTAGTGTATGGAGATGGATAGAAAACTGTTGGCAGACAAGAAACAAAGAGTAGGAATAAACAAGTATTTTTCCAAATTGGCAGGCAGTGTCCAGTGGGGTACCGCAGGGATCGGTGCTGGGACCCCAGCAGTGTCCAGTGGGGTACCGCAGGGATCGGTGCTGGGACCCCAGCAGTGTCCAGTGGGGTACCGCAGGGATCGGTGCTGGGACCCCAGCAGTGTCCAGTGGGGTACCGCAGGGATCGGTGCTGGGACCCCAGCAGTGTCCAGTGGGGTACCGCAGGGATCGGTGCTGGGACCCCAGCAGTGTCCAGTGGGGTACCGCAGGGATCGGTGCTGGGACCCCAGCAGTGTCCAGTGGGGTACCGCAGGGATCGGTGCTGGGACCCCAGCTATTCACAATATATATTAATGGTTTAGATGAGGGAATGAAATATAATTTCTCCAGATTTGTAGAGGACACCGAGTTGGGTGGGAGGGTGAGCTGTGAGGAGGATACAGAGAGGCTTCAGTGTGATTTGGACAAGTTGAGCGAGTGTGCAATTGAACGGCAGATGCTGTACAATGTGAATAAATGCCAGGTTACCACTTTGGTAGCAAAGACAGGAGGGCAGATTATCTGAACGGCGATAGATTCAGAGAGGGGAATGTGCACCGAGACCTGGGTGTCCTCGTACACCAGTCACTGACGGTAAGCGTGCAGGTGCAGCAGGCGGTAAAGAAGGCAAATGGTATGTTGGCCTTCAGAGCGAGAAGTACAGGAGCAGGGATGTCTTGCTGCAATGATACAGGGCCTTGGTGAGGCCACACCTGGAGCCTCGTGTCCAGATTTGGTGTTCTTTTCTGAGGAAGGATGTCCTTGCTGTGGAGGGAGTGCGGAGAAGGTTTACCAGGCTGGGATGGCGGGACTGACGTGCGAGGAGAGATTGAGTCGGGTAGGATTGTATTCGCTGCCGTTCAGAACACGGAGTGGAGACATTTCTTCATCCAGAGAGTGGTGGGCCTGTGGAATTCACTCCCACAGGAAGTAGTTGAGGCCAAAACATTGCATGTTTTCAAGCTGCAGTTAGATACAGCATTTGGGGAGAAGAGAATCAAAGGATAGCGGTGGGGGGGTGGGGGGGGAGGTGGGATTAGGCTGTTGAGTTGGATGATCAGCCATGAACATAATGAATGGCGGAGCAGGCTCGAAGGGCCGAATGGCCTTCTCCTGTTCCTATTCTCTATGTTCCTATTGAAATAAAAAATCTAAACAAACAGGAAAAAAAACAAGATTTCCCCCATACTTTTTTTTGTCGGTCTCTACCCCAGGTCTATTTTCAGCCGCATTTCTTTATGATCACATAATGGACAAATATAAAAAAGTGGAAGAAAGGTATTGGAAAGGGCTCAACAGGTTTCTTTTTGGTTATTGTTGTTCCAGCGTCAGAGTGTAAAATTGGAAGTTGGAGCGAGGAGGAGGGCTTCGAAGGGAAAGAAAATAGGATTTCTTCTAACAGAAGATTTGGGAAACGGAAGACATGGAGTTGCGAGTGTGGAGAGAGATGGGTCAGGAGAGTGGGCCAAAATGTGGCAGCTGCAGTTCAACTAGTGGATAAGTGTGAGGTCAGGCATTTTGGTCGGAGAATTGGGATGGCAACTTATTATCTCAATGGGGAGAGACTTCGGGGAGCTCCGATGCAGAGGGATCTGGGGTGTCCTAGTGCATGAGTCACAGAAAACCAGCTACAGGTACAGCAGTCATCAA